>NC_133208.1:11831342-12058842 GCF_958299795.1 Porites lutea | reverse complement strand
GACATGGTATGAATGGTATACCTTCCTGAATGGCCACCCAAAGACGATGGTTTCCTTCAGTGATATAGGCTTTTCCAATTGTAAGATCACATGATATAATTATTGGTTCTTGAAAACCATTTTTCAAAATGAAACGTCTTACTTGTTCAAGATGATCGTGATTATTGCTAGCTTTTGGCATGAGAGATCTGTCAAATTCCCTATATTCCCAAAGATCTTGTGTTTTGACCATTTGAAATTCATGCGAATAATCAAATGCATCAGAAATGTAAGATTTGGTCTGCATTGCATGTTTTTCACTTTCTGTGGGTTCATCAAGTGTCACAAAGGACATATCTGTATCAATTAATGGTTGAAATGCTTTTGCAAAATCATCGTCACTACTGTCACTGTCAATTTCTGTAGTCATGCTTTTAATCAACTCTTTAAATGATTTACACTTTGACTCTTTTTTGCCACCTTTAATGTCTGAAGTTGTTTCTATTCTTCCAACTTTTTGTTTTTTTGGTGGGTGCCTCTCAGGTGTGTAACCTTGCTTAGTAGGTGTTAAATCAATTCGTTTGAAGCTTTTTATTTCAAGGCATTCTTCATCTGTGTTGTCCTTTTGTTTTACTAAATTAATCATAGTATCATTTATAAAAGTTATGGGTACACATGTGTCTTGCTCATGTTTGACGGAGTGTTCACTCTCTTTAGCTTCAGCATAATTTTCAATGCTATAATCTGATACAAAAGTTATAGGCACTGACTCTGTATTGTTGCAGTGCTGTAGCAAGAGATCCTTTAGGTCTGCCAGTTTAATATTTGTTTGTGTAGAGATGTTATGATAATGGAGAATTGCTCTGATGTTGTCAAGTTTAACTTTGTTGTCAGGTAATGAGAGCAGAACTTTGTGTTTGTTTATTATGTCTTTCATGATTTCATTGTTGTTGGAATGAATTGGCCTATAAAATGTTGTTGAAACACCATCATTATTTGCATGATTGTTAGACTTGATCTTTTCAAACATCAGCAAGTATAGACTCTCCTTTTCTAGAAATAATGGCCTTGATCCAACAAAAGTTGCTTTTCCATTATTCCACAAACCATTATACATGTACCAGCCACTTTTACAATTTCTCTGAGTTGAATACACTTCACAAAAGTAGTGATGAGACTTCAGATAAACAATTCCTGAAATTCGGTACGTGCAGTGATTTACTTCCATGTTGCATTTACTGTCTACTGGTAAACTTGGAATATGCTTTTTACTAGGATTGTGTGTGTACCCCACAAAAAATATATCCGGTGAGTTTACAACAGTGGTTGATTGTTGTATGGGGGCATTACAAGTGTTAGGCTGAGGAATGATGGCACAATCAGAGTTTGCACTAACTGCCATCACTGAATCATTGTCCATCAGGACAGAGCATTTTGAAAGTCCTACAAAATTGTTTAAAGTTAATTTATGTTGTATAACTTGAATAATATCAAATTCTTGGGAGTTCAAGAGGAAGTGATTATCTAAAACATCATCAGTACTAATTGGAAAAACACTATGTGTGTAGTTGCGGCAAGAACTGTGACTTCCATTCACATTGGCACAAGCTTGAGCATATTTGGTTTTTAATGCAAATCTTTCTTTTAGATGATTTGGCATTGTTTCTGTAAGCCTGTATATAATGGAATCAAGAGCAGCTTCTTTCCCATAGGCATAATAGGTATGGCCATGAGTAGTATTGTCCCGTAGCCACCTCCACAAGTTCATTTTGCTGTCATGAAATTTTTTATTTTCCCTTAACACAAATGAACTGAGCAGTTATGTGAGGCCTTCCCCTAGATCACTGTTTGGAGGACAATGTAATTGACGCTTGAATGCATGATAGGCTACTTCAAGAAAAGTATCTTGATGGCAGCTGTTATGTATGCCATTAGAGCCGTACTTGTAAGACTGGTATGCAGCTAAGGCATTACACGTACTCGTCCTCTTTAACCGTACCTCACAGGGATTAAGTTTACACTTCCACTCATCTTCTTTACAGCCCTGGCATTTCCGAGGTATTTTTGTTTTTTGTTTTTGATTATTGTCATTAGGCACACCTGCAAATTTCTTCAGGTCGTCATGAGAAAGAGCATCTGGTGTTACTAGTGAGTTTGAAATGAATCGTATGCAAGGGCTTTTCAAAGCAATTTCCTTACTCTTTTGCTTCAACCCAAAGACATCTTCATGCCATGCTGGCTCAAGTTTTCTTGATGCAAGGTCCCAAAATTTATAGAGGTAGTTTAGAAGCAATTCTATGTATGCATCATCCCTTTCTATGAGAAAGACTTTAGTGCCAATTGGTGTCCAGACAACATAGTGACATTGTTTTGTTGATGTGCAAAACATTTCCAACATGATTTGGGGTATATGATTAATGCAAACATTTTTGTAAGGAATAGGTTTTCCTCCCATGAAAGGGCATTTTATTTCAATAACAGTTTTTAAAATTCCATTGTCTTCAATTATACCATCTGGAGAGGATCCTAACCATTCTTGGTTGTCTCCATCCTTTAAAAGCCAAATTCCAGTTTCTTTTATAACCACTCCATCTTTGTCCTCCAGAAAGAAGTTTTTAAGGTAAGTTACAAGAGCACTATCTTCATTAATAGATCCCCACAACATAGCAAGATTTGATTCACCTGATTTAGTAGGCAAGCCATGCAAATCACTTAAAATTTGATTCCAGTAGTCAAGCATTGCCTTTTTGCCATACCATCCAAGGGCAGTTGAAGCCTTGCTTCCATTAATTTTTCCTTTGCGAGAATTAAACCACTGACCACTCCTCTGTCTGTAGAACCGAGGGTCATCATCACGAGGGGGTGGTGTTGGAATGGGTTGATAACATTTAAAATCATTGACACTCTTAGATTTTAAAGTACCTAACAGCTTTGCCAGAGATGTACTAGCAGGGTACCATGTGTGCTTTATAGCTGGAGGTTTGTTTTGCTTGATTTTAGACAAATGCTGTGTTTTGTCACTTTTCTTGGGGCATGCTGATCGTATGTGGCCTTGCTGTCCACAATAAAAGCACTTCTGTTGTGCCAACCACTCTGGTTCATGTCCTTCAGGGCACTCTGCTGCCCAGTGACCTAGCTTGTGGCAACGAAAACAGGCGTCTGTTGGTTGTGCTGTGGATGATGTCTTTCCTGTGTCCAGTTTTGTTTGAAATTTTTTCAGCATTTGTCTAATTGCAGACTCATCCTCTTCATGTTTGGGTGCAAGCCCATCTTTTGCTAAATATGTAACACACCTTCTCTTTGTGAATTTACGAACAAATGTAGAAAGAACTTGACATGATGAAATGATTTGAGATGATGAAATGTTTAATTTTTGTAATAGCTCTTTCCAGTAGAAACAGAGGGCATTTTCCTCCTTCAATTTTTCTATTGCTTTCTGAAGTGAGGTAGGAGACCAGTTGCCGGTAAAGAAAGAAGATCTTATGAAGTAGTCAAGTTTTCTCGCAAATAACAAAACATGGGGATGATTCTCTCTGGCATGAAGGGCAGTCAGTGTGGGTTGTGAAGTTCTTAAAAGTGTGGTTGGGCAGAAGAGATCGATGTATTCTACTGTCTGTTTCACATGTCTAGACAGCTGTTGCTTGTCTGCAGCATTGTGAAAGGTTTCATCGAAGTCCCACCTGTCATTAATGACACTGTCGGAATCTAGCTTAGTAGCAAATGATTCCCAACCTTCTTTTTCACTGAATACTGTTGTGTTTTTGCCAGATGAGGGTTTTTGCTTTGATAGTGGAAGTGACACAAGGTTGGGAAGAGCTGTTAAGTCATAAGAGCCTAAATTTCCTTGCAAGTCTTTCATTTCTGAGGACAGAAGAAGTTCGGTTTGTAGGGAGGCAGATGACTCAAAAAATTGTAGTGTGGTTGGTTTCCCCCCTGATATCCTGGCTCGTTGTAATGAAAAGTAATTTTCCACATCATCCTGACACATTGTTTTAGGTATAATGTGTATTTCTGGATGGTGCATCTGCACATACTGGATAACGCCCAGAAAAGCCCGAATAGTTCTTTTGAGATCTTTATACGTTATTCTTGGTATAAATTGCTTCCAGTGCTCTTTTAAACTGATGGTTGATTGCAAACTATTTTGTTTCACCTCCTTGTACCAGGTGTCAAACCACATCATAATAGATATCAATTGTTTATAGCTTTCAGGATCAACTTCTGTATTGTTGTTAAAGATTTGAAACAATTTGTGGCATTGCTTGAGGTATGTCCGGGTTCCAACTGTATCATCCGGTGGTAATGGTCCCTTTAGGATGTCTAATGCCACATCAAGAGAACACACAGTAACAGCTCTCTTAACACTCATTTTTGTTCGGGGTGTTAATTTTATATGTTTCCAGTTCAACTTTGTCATACGCCGTTGAGCAACAGGTATCAAATGGTTAACTGTTACATTTTTTCCCTGTACTTGAAGATGACCATCAGGATTAACTAAAAAATTTCTTAGTTTTTTAATCATATGGGGGTAATCAGAAAGCCACCAAATTGGTTTGTTGTCATTGAATGGATTGTAAGTCACCCAATTCTGTGCCCCACTCCTACTAAAGAAAGCATGAGAGTATGTTGAGCCATCAGAAACACCATAGAGAACCTCTAT
Organism: Porites lutea; assembly: GCF_958299795.1. Taxonomy (NCBI): domain Eukaryota; kingdom Metazoa; phylum Cnidaria; class Anthozoa; order Scleractinia; family Poritidae; genus Porites; species Porites lutea. Next base: position 12,054,203 of record NC_133208.1, on the reverse strand, counting down.
TTTTTTTCCCACTGTCTAATTGAAGACCACCTATTGACTCACAGACTTGCCAAACTAGGGTAGAAAGAATTCTGTGATTGATTTTGTGTAAGGGAAAGGAAGCAACTGGCCAAGAAAAGTCCCCTTCTAATGATGAAAAAAAGAACTGACAAACAAGTTTGGCCTTTTTTGATGACTGAGATTCTTTAACATCAAGTAATGGAGCTTCAGAACTGGAATCATATTCCTGTTCAGATGCACTAGAAAACTGGGAATCTGATGACTCAGAGGAACTGTCACTGTCATCTTCTTCATCATCATTGAGATTTTCAGGTGCTGTGGTGAATTCAGGACTGATATTTAAGTCCTCAAATCCAACCAATTCTCCCGTCCGTTTACACAGTACAATCCCTTCCTTTATTACCATTTCATCCCAGTGAATACCTCCAATACCCTTACAACCTCTTCTGGTCATTTCTTGAACCATGAGTGTTAAATTATCCTGGGAGATTGGGCTTGTTGTACTTGTTGCCTGCCGATATTGTTTGATGGTTTCCCAGGACGGAATTGGAAGAATGCTTCGGACTACCTCATAACCTTTTTTGTGACATTTGCTTGCTATCATGCAGCTCCACTTTATCACAAGAGGGTTATATCTCATACCTTTAGGGTGGGGCTTTTGCTTATTTTTGGTAAGTTTTCCTTGCTTTGCAAATTCCTCCTCCTGTTTCTTCAGTGAGGTTAAAGTGTCAGTAAGTAGAGCATAGAGAACAGAATTTTCAACAAGCCAATGATTTTCAATGGCAATATCCATTAGTTTAGCAAGGTCAGATGATTTGGGTTGAAAATTTTTGGGTGCTTTCACATTTTTTTGTTTCTCTTTTAGGTACAAACTGTAATATCGTTTTGCTTTTTTTTGGCTTTGGGCAACCACTTTGTGTAGATTTTTTGCTCTGGCTATGAGTTCAGCACGTGAAAGAGTACTGAGTTTAGTGTGTGAGTCATAGGCTGTTTTAGACTCAAATGATTCAGATGAAGGTTTTGTTTTCCAACGAAAGCAAGATCGTAAAATATCTTGACATTTGTGGCATCTGGTTTTTGAATGGACAGGTAGTTTGTAGGTGCAATTTAAGCTCCTAATGCACTTGACAATCTCTCCATCTACATTTGCTCCTTTTCCATCCACAAAGTATAAATTTGTTTCCCTTTTTCTTTCAGCTATATCAACAAGGGCTGGATCATATATACCTGGACAAACCGGTAAGTTTTCAATAGTTTTAAGCATAACACCCAAAGCAGAGTTTAATATGTTTTCTTGAAAAATATTGTGTGGTAGTTCCCCATGGTCAATTTTGTTACCCAAGAATTCTACTGTAAATGGACTAAAATCCTTTGAAGGAAATGTTTTTATTTCGGAAGGAAAAAAAAGGGTTAACTCCTTCCACTTCGTTATTACACCACCTTTTCCACTATTTGGAAGAGAAAAAGTAACCTTCATGGTATTATCTGTAGTGTGCTGAGTAAATGACAGTGTCCATGGAAAAATACATGAAATAACTCCTTGAAAAACTGTATAAACTGGCAGAGGTGATGACTGTACTTCACTGTCATTTCCTGCATCTACTGGTTCTTTTGGAGCAGTTTGTGTCATTATTTCATTCAACACATCTGTAAAAATACCTGCTTTACAGTTTAAAGCATCAGACACAGCAAATTCTCTATCCAAGACCATTTTTTCTGATAGCACAGTGGCTTGTCCTTTAGTTGGATTAATAGTTGTTTCTTCAAAAAACTCATGCTTGTTGCTGTCATTATCGGTCGTTATTGTGGAAATTGAACAACCTTGTTTTTGGTGGAAGATGTTTTGAGCTTCTTTGTACTCATGCTCTATTTTAATGGATTTTAAATAGAAAGGCTGACATGACATGCATATGTAGTCTGGAAAAGTTCCATCACAAGGATCTACACTATACAAGTCATTATGTAAATCAGTCTTATTGCCAGTTCTTTCATCCAAAAAATTGCATCCCACTGAAAACGTATTTTTAAAAATATTTATGTGGTGTTTCTTGCAGGGAACATCACTACTCAGGCAAACCTTGTTGCCACATTGTGAACAAGTCACTATACATGGTGTAACTTTCAGGATGCCCAGCTGGGCATCGCTGCGTGATCTAGTGGAGCTTTTCCCCTTAGGAGGCTTATGCCCTCTTGCTGATAAACTGCTGTAATGTTTATCACATACCCTAAGATCTTTGAGATTTTCAGGTGTAACATCATCAGGGGCACATTTCAGTTCATACCGCCCAACCATACTATCAAATTTTCTTGATCCTGCCTCATTCTCACATCCCTTCAGATAGCATTGTACACCTCCCATCAATCGGCCATGCATAAAAACTGTTCCTCTTATTTCTTCCAAAAGTAAAAAATCAAATAAAGGCTTTCCACAGCATGACAACCAGTACAAATCACTTGTTATTCTGAATTTAGTATTTATTTGAGATCTTAGATCTTTTATTGTGGCATATGGTGCAAAAGTCAGGGTGTGTGGCTTGCCTGTTATATCTACAATTTGAATTGTTGTTATTAACCTTTTAGATCTTATCAACATGCTAAAAAGGAAACCAGGGTGGTGTAATTCAAGCAGTCTGGCACAGGGATAACTTAAAAGTACACCAAATGAGAGATATAAAATTGGAAAAAGGAGTGGCATTTCTGTACAGGATCTGCAACTGGCATCAAAGGTCTCCCCAAATATAATAATAGTAACAACATATAAACCCACAAAGAATGAAAATGGTAGTGCAGAAATTATCAGCAAAAAAGCAGCAGTTGCCAAGTAAACAGGATATTGAAGTTCACAGTTTAAAGAACAATTTTTTGTAATACTAAGGTTCAGTAAAAAGCCATGAGAAACAAAAAGGCACACGGTCATTAGACAGGAGAAAAAAAGCTGTGATTTTAATCTCCAGAAATATTGTACCAGTGAAAAGTTGAATTGGGGCTTTACATGTAACAAAATTTTGTAAACTGGATCAAGCAAAGATAGAAATAATTTCAAGGTAATAACAGCAGGGAATAGAAGTATTTCTAACAAACAATTTAAAGTTGATCTATACTTAATCATTTGCTTTAAAGACACCATGCACAATACTTTCCTGTAAAACAAAAACGTCAGTGTAAAAAGAATGGTGGTTAAGGCTAAAAGGGAAACAAGAAAGTTTGAGAGGTTGAAGTTTTGAATTACCTTCCCTTTGAAGTGGATAATAAAAAAGGACAAAACAGAGGAGACCAACATTTTTACTACATGCAAAGTTTTACTTTGTAACTCAAAGGAGTGAGGGATTTGTGTCTCCAAAAAAGATGGGGGCTTTGAAGGGATGTAGAGGGCACATGGAAGGTTTGAAAGGCCTGGGAAAGATATTGCAACCATTGCAAAAACAATATGGACACGCACAACAGCCATCACAAGATACACAATCTTATGATTGTGAGGACTAAAAAGCCAAGCAATGTCAAAATATAAATCATACAACAAGAAGCCCATTGTCAAATATATACACAATAAAATATTTTTATTCATCATGATGTTTTCTTCTTCTAAAGTAAATAATTATAGATATATATTATATAAATATGATCTTACTTTATTAATTTTCACACTAAGTAATTTTTCCTTTTTAAAATAATATAACTTCTTAAATTAAGCTATGTACTTTTTATTTAAAATATTTTTTTTCTGTCTCTTTTGTATGTCTTTAATATTATTATTATTGTTTTTTTCTCAAGTAATAGTCACACTAAATTAATTAAAAGAATAATCTTTTTAAAAGGCAAATACAGAAGCCAACAACACTGCTAACAAGCAACAACAACAATGACACAGGCAAGTAAAATACGGGGAAAAAGCCAACAAAAAACTGCAGACAAATGCAAATAGCAAATTTTACCAACAATAACAAAACAGAATAAAACAACCAACAGCAGTAAATTTTCAAAGCAGTAAAGGCCAGCAATTACTTTGATCAAAACAGAGGGGCACCAGATTAACCAGCAAACCTTAGGCACAAGCAGTAAACAAACAAGCAAACTTAACACACAATGACAGCGTTAAAGTCTGCAAAATTTACCCCAGACAGTCAAGAAGCCAAGAAACCACACGCGATTCAACACGGTATCTTCACATTCAAAAGGATTGATGAGCAAAATGGCTCGTTACATCAACACAAATCAACTATCGTATCAAACTTCTGTTATTAATGAATTAAACCTCCTCTTCTGAGGAGATTCGGTTGGCAATTTAAAGAGAAAACGGCTGACGTTTAGGGTGGATTTATCTAGTTCCGACTTCAAAATGGCGCCCACGCCACTGACCCGAAGTGGATTGGAGTAGAATTTAACACAAACGTGCGGACAAAACAAACACAGCTTTTACACACAAACAATATAAGCAACAAAGCTTGCACACTTACGACAAATTGTTTTACCAACGCTGAACAAAAGCCTGTATTAGCCCTTTCTTTGTTTAACTTCGATGGCTTCTCCACGCTAAACTGATCAAGCGACGCGAAGCTCTGACTCGTTGCTATGTGACGTCACACTGTCATGATGACTCGGTCACAGACAAATACCCGAAAACAATAGAGACGCCTCCTCCCTCCTGGGTTTTTACTCTGCTACTAAGCCGGTTTCCGGACTGCGTTGCGTGATGGCACTAATTTGCCAAACCGCATTATCGAATCAGGCAAATGCCATAATTCTTTGAATTTTTGTACACGTTTGCAGCTATTTGGCAGCGCTGACAGCGTTTTTGTGTGTCCTTTCCACCGCTGCTTATCGCTTTCAAACGGCTTCATAGCGCTGCCCCGACCAGCCAAAATTTGCGACTGCTGCAGCCAGCCTCTTTGCAGCTATTCTGCAGCGCTTCTTGAAGCCATTCTGCAGCGCTGGAACAGCGCTGCGCGTTTCGTACGGGGATTATCAAAAATTAACATAGCGAGATGAGCTTATTTACAACTCCATCTTTCAGACCTGCAATTTATTTAAGGCTGTCTTATAAAGGAACAACAAGAACAGCATGTGCTTTTTGTCAGCTTTAATGAATTCCAGACTATTTAAATGATCTGTTTAGAAAATCCTCTTAACAGATGGAATAGTAAAATGTGAATTAATAAATCATTTCATCAAACTGTCTTCTGCTTTCCTCTTGCCAAACCATCTTTCCCTACAGAGGAGCAAAGGTTGTAGCAAATATCAGAAAAATAAGAAAAGACAAGAGGCTACACCTGAAACCCCTCTTTACTGTTACTTTAACCCTTTCAGCCCTAAGAGTGATCAGCATCAAATTTCTCCTTGTAATATCGACGCTTTACAAAACAGAGTGGTGATGAGAATTATGGACGTGATCACACAAGATGAATTTGCTTGATATTTTATCAACTTCTCCCTACTACTTCTGTAGGAAATGAATAGGAGCAACAAATAAGAATTCAAATTTTGATCTTTGGGTTTAAAGGGTTAACACCAAGGGAGAAGGTTGTAGTACTTCTATACAGGTATGTGCCATGGAATAGGAGGTAGGTTTTGAGATGATCAGTCTTTATGGTACACTACTTGGCTTGGCTTTCTGATCCTTTGGTAGGGTTCCTTTGTAAAATTATACTAGCTCATCGTCAGTACATAAACTTCAGGGATTTCAAAATGTTTTAAAGTATCTGGAGGCTGGGGGTGGGGGGGGGGGGGGGGGCGGACAACAGAATTGCTGGCAACATACAATCAAGTAGCTGATGGAACTCCAGTGGTCACCAGCTTGTTTTGAAACCACTGAAACCTCTGTTTAAAACTGAAGATACATTGATGGGATCAAGATATGAACTTGAGCCTAGAGCTACTGAACAATAAAAAATACCCTTTTTATGCAAATCAAGCTGTTTGAAGATTGAAATAGGAGTGTAAACACTTTTTGACACAAAAACGATGTTTATAATTATCTACATTTACCCAATATTTCCTAGACCTTCACTTGTTGGGGGATTGTGTGTTAAAACAACTCGGAACATTGCATTGAAAGCCTGTTGTCAAGGATACAACTAAGAAGAGATGGTATTTACAACATACCTAGACTGTATTTTTCAGTAGATACTGGAAAAGAATCAAGAATGCATTGTGAATCTAAGCATTAAGAATTTGAGCCAAATACAGGGTCAAAAGACATTAGTCAATAAAAAGGAATGTGGATATTTTTTGGGAAAAAGGAAATCAATACAGCTTGAATGTCTCAGGGCTGGTTTGCATGTTTCTAAAATCCATACATGTAATTTATTGATAATATTTTGATGTTTCTTTTTTTAGAACAATAATAATATCATTGATCAATCAAATAAAGTAGGTGAATAAAAGTTCAGTATTTCCTTTAACACTAGAAGAAAAACTGTTGTATACATACTAATAATTTATACACAGCTGTATATTGTTATTATTGTGGTTCAATTTTATCCCTGGATAATTTTACTTTCCTTTGTGTCATACTCATTATCATACATTTTCATACCCCCCAAAACAGGAAAAATTTAAATTGAAGTATAAAGAAAAAAATAAATATACCGTCCATGTATGGCCAAAAGAAAAAAAAAAAGATCACTGGTTCACTCAAAGCTGCACTGGGTGACTGTTTGTCCTAAAAAGGTTTGAACTCTCTGTTGGATACTCCCTTTTGCCCCACCAGCTACAGGTACATACCCCTCCCCTCTCCCCCCTCAGGCATGCCATTCAACATAGATACTGTACTAAAAGAAGACCACTGTCAACCTTATTAAAAAGTTACCGAGTAAAAACATTGTTACTAGGAAACAGAAAAACCATTCTACTGAAGTGAATTATTGCAGTATCCTTCAAATTTTGGTTCCATTGCTTACATGTATTGTTTCTAGTAACAAAAAGTGCAAGTCTTAAGATGAAAGTTTCAGGTTACAGAACAAAAACTATACTTTCTTTTTCCAGGGAGGCCGTTTTCTCCCAACAACTCCCTACCAGGTAGAAATTTCATTCAAGTTTCATATTACATACTTTTTGTTTGTTTTGGCCATGAAGACCCTCTCTCCTTACAACTTTTAAGGATCCTAGAATCAAACAATGCAAATATCCCTTATGCACAACTGTCTTACAATATAGATTTTTATGCTCAGCAAGGGAAAATTGGCAAAAAAATATACTTCCAGTCTATCCCCTACTACACAGAGAGAAATAACTGGCAATGTAATTTTGCTTATCTGTGCAAATTAAGTTTGCTGTCATTAAGTTTCACAATCCCCCATAAGCAACCATGCAGTCTGTCTGGAGGTGTGCTGTTACCACCCCTGAAATCCCCTTAGCAAAAACCTTGCATGCCTCCCTCTAAAACAATAAATTATGATCACAGCAGTTGCAGGCATGTGGTATCTTTCTGGTATACTATCGTACTCAAAAGAAGACTACTAGTAATAATAATTGATCAGCAAGATTATTGTTTTGGTTATGATATTGTCCTTCTTGGCTGTAGCCCCTCTTAATATCTCCACCTCTCTTGGGGTACCACCTCCCAAAGCAAACGGCCTATTCTCTGTCACATTTTTTCTATTTTATGTGTTTCTTACCCAATAAAATACAGTTTTAGAGATCCAGTAGAAACTGCTGTGAGAAAAAGGGTAGTTCTTTAGGATGTTTTACTGCCCTTTCCTAATAGTACCACCTGTTCTTTGAGAATTCCTCTTTCATCAACCATTTAAAAAATTTGATATCTAATTCTCTTAACAAAAGCTCACGCTCTAACATTGAATAACTCTAATATTTCTTTACTCTACGTTCCTTGTAATTCTCTCACGTGCACTAAAAGAAAAATCCTGGATCAGCAAACCTACTAACCTTAACTATGCGACACCATGCCAGAGGGTATTCGAACAGTAGAAGACCGAGCCCATGCAAAAACTTTACGTCGAGTGGCAAAGCCTTCCAGCTGTTAACACTTTAAACTGTGACCACAAGCTTTTTCCCCACGGTATTTAGCTCAGGATAGGCAATTTTGATTGACGACTTCGATGAATCGGAAGCCGCAAAAGCCAAACTCTTGAGTGACGCACGATTACAAACAGCAAAAGACTCGTCATGACATTCCTCAAAACCGTGCAGTTGAGTAGAAGTTTCTGCAACTTTACGGGGCGTGATAACAACCTTCCAGCGGTGAACACTTTAAACTGTGGCCATCGGCGTTTTTTCCATTCTATTCCGCTCAGGAAATTATATTTTGATTGATGAATTCTCTAAATCAGAGGCCGCAAAACGTTAACGACACTCGTTTTGAAACATCGCAAGACTCGCCATGACATTCCTCGCAGCTGCATGATATTTATCGTTAAAATAATACTAAAACTTCTTTGTTTGGTCATGACATTTGCTTGAAAGGCCGGCTAGATACCTTTTCAACATTCTCGGTATTCAAGATACATAATTCCGTTAGCCTTTGGGTTAAAATAACGAAGAAACCAAATAGCACTGGGCGTCCATCTTTGTGCCTCGCGCGAAAACAGAGCAGCAACTCTGAAACCGGATGTGATGTCATAAATCGGTGGATCATAGGTACACGAAATTTCGCGAAGTCGTGGGCCCCCCCCTGGTAAGAACCTATTTAGGCTAACTTGGGAAACTGCGGTTCATAATCGCGGGTTTTTACTGTATGCGTCAAGAATGGAGTTGAAGATACCACGACGGTAAGAGCGGGAAAAACTTGAATTCGTGAATTCGCCTTTTTTTTCTGAGTCTTTATCGCGATTTTTCCAACTCATTTACTTTTCAAATGTAGGCGAACTCTCCTGAAGTTGACGTCAAAAAAAAGTGTGATGCGAATCAGATTGTGCAAAGTTTTAAAGTTTTCCTTTTATTTTTCTTTATAGCGGAGCTCTGGCGCGCGAAGCGCCCCTGCGGAGCACCATGGGTAAGTAAATCTACCCATCCGAGAAAATTTGGTAATCACGTGACCGTACACCGCCCGCAGCCCGCCCGCCCGTCCGTCCGCACCACAGGAAAACCAATGTTCAATCTCACACTTTCTAGCTAGTTTGGTAGCACAGGAAGACTGATATTACATTGTACATCAATGTTGTGATCAATTGACAGCTGTCAAAACAGGGTATCCACTGACCAGTATCACCTGACCGTATCGCGGGCTCAGGTGTCGACCCATCGAGGTCGAGTATCTTTTTAAAGTTATCCGCTGACAAGTTACTAGTTTTCAAATGATCGCAGGCTCAAGTTTATTATTTTTTTTTAATTCATATGAAATATGTTGTGTTTTATATGTGTCGCACAATTAAAATTTTGATTTCAAACTGACCTCGGAAGCTAAAATTTAGCCAGTTTTTACAGGCAGGGAAGATATGCCAGTTGCTTTTGACTTTTCTCAACAAGGTCACGCGTTGGTCACGCTCTACGTCCAATTTTTACGCTCTGATTGGTCAAAATTTGACAGGTGAGTTCATGCGGAAAATATATGCAGCATCTTGAAACTTGTTTAGGGACCGGTCATTATTTATGTGGGGGGGGGGGTGGGGGGGATTTTTTTTTGCTTTAGCATGAAAGAAAAAACGTGACCCACCCCTTTAAGCCCATTAGTTAATTCTTGACCCACCCCCATATAACTTTATATAAGAGGTGACCAGGGGGGGGCCCACGACTTAGCGAAATTTCGTGTACCTATGATCCACCGATTTATGACATCACATCCGGTTGCAGAGTTGCTGCTCTATTTTCGCGCGAAGTACAAAGATGGACGCCCGATGCTATTTGGTTTCCTCGTTATTTTTACCCACAGGCTAACGGAATTATGTATCTTGAATGCCGAGAATATTAAGAAGGTATATAGCCGGCCTTTCAAGCAAATGTCATGACCAAACAAAGAAGTTTTAGTATTATTTTAACGATAAATATCATGCAGCTGCGAGGAATGTCATGGCGAGTCTTGCGATGTTTCAAAACGAGTGTCGTTAACGTTTTGCGGCTTTTGCGGCCTCTGATTTAGAGAAGTCATCAATCAAAATATAATTTCCTAAGCGGAATAGAATGGGGAAAACGCCGATGGCCACAGTTTAAAGTGTTCACCGCTGAAAGGCTGGATCACGCCCCGGAAAGTTGCAGAAACTTCCACTCAACTGCATGGTTTTGAGGAATGTCATGGTGAGTCCTTCGCTGTTTGTAATCGAGCGTCACTCAAGAGTTTGGCTTTCGCGGCTTCTGATTCATCAAAGTCATCAATCAAAATTGCCTATCCTGAGCGAAATTCCGTGGAGAAAAAGCTTATAGTCACAGTTTAAAGTGTTAACAGCTGGAAGGCTTTATAACTCGACGTAAAGTTTCTGCAAGGGCTCAGTCTTCTGCTGTTCGAAGACCCTCTTGCATGATGTCGCATAGATAAGGTTAGTAGGTTTGCTGATTTTTCTTTTAGTGCACGTGAGAGAATTACAAGGAGCGCAGAGTAGCGAAATATTAGAGTTATTCAATGTTAGAGCGTGAGCTTTTAATAGTTAAGAGAATTAGATAATTTTTTAAATGATTGATGAAAGGGGAATTCTTAAAGAACAGGTGGTTACTATTAGAAAAGGGCAGTAAAACATCCGAAAGAACTACCCTTTTCCTCACAGCACTTTCTACTGGATCTCTAAAACTGTATGTTATTGTGTAAGAAACACATAAAATAGGAAAAATGTGACAGAGAATAGACCGTTTGCTTTGGGAGGTGGTGCCCCAGGAGAGGTGGAAATATTAAGAGGGCCTACACCAAGAAGAACAACATTATAACAGAAACAATAATCTTGTTGATCAATTATTATTACTAGTAGCCTTTTTTTAGTACGGTAGTATACCAGAAAGATACCACATGCCTGCAATTGCTGTGATCATAATTTATTGTTTTAGAGGGAGGCATGCAAGGTTTTTGCTTAGGGGGATTTCAGGGGTGGTAACAGCACACCTACACTGTATGACAGAGTGCATTGTTGCTTATGGGGGATTGTGAAACTTAATGACAGCAAACTTAATTTGCACAGATAGACAAAATTGCATTGCCAGTTATTTTCTCTCTGTGTGGTAGGGGATAGACAGTTCAATTACATGTGAAGGACTGGAAGTATATTTTTTGCCAATTTTCCCTTGCCAAGCCTTAAAATCCATATTGTAAGACAGTTGTGCATAAGGGATATTTGTATTATTTGATTCTAGGATCCTTAAAAGTTGTAAGGAGAGGGGGTCTTCATGGCCAAAACAAACAAAAAGTATTTTATATGAAACTTGAATGAAATATTTACTGGTAGGGAGTTGTTGGGAGAAAATGGCGTCCCTGGAAAAAGGAAGGATATTTTTTGTTCTGCAATATGAAAATTTCATCTTAAGACTTGCACTTTTTGTTACTAGAAACAATACATGTAAGCAATGCAACCAAAATTTGAAGGTTACTGCAATAATTCACTTCAGTAGAATGGTTTTTCTGTTTCCTAATAAAAATGTTTTTACTCTGTAACTTTTTAATAAGGTTGACAGTGGTCTTCTTTTATTACAATGTTGAATGGCATGCCTGAGGGGAAGGGGTATGTACCTGTAGCTGGTGGGGCAAAAGGGAGTATCCAACAGAGAGTTCAAACCTTTTTAGGACAAACAGTCACCCAGTGCAGTTTTGAGTGAGCCAGTGATCATTTTTTTTCTTTTGGCCACACATGGACAGTATTTTTATTTTTTGCTTTATACTTCAATTTAAATTTTTTCCTGTGTTTTTGGGTATGAAAATGTATGATAATGAGTATGACACAAAGGAAACTAAAATTATCCAGGGATAAAATTGAACCATAATAATAATGATATACAGCTGTGTATAATTAGTATGTATACAACAGTTTTTCTTCTAGTGTTAAAGGAAATACTGATATTTTATTCACCTACTTTATTTGATTGATCAAAGATATTGTTATTGTTCTAAAAAAAAGAAACATCAAAATATTTTCAATAAATTACATGTATGAATTTTAGAAACATGCAAACCAGCCTTGAGAAATTCAAGCTGTATTTATTTCCTTTTTCCACAAAAATATCCACATTCCTTGTTATTGACTAACGTCCTTTGATCCTGTGTTTGGCTCAAAATCTTAGTGCTTAGATTCACAATGCATTTTTGATTCTTTTCCAGTATCTACTGAAAAATACAGTCAAATATATACCATCTCTTCTTAGTTGTATCCTTGACAACAGGCTTTCAATGCAATGTTCAAGTTGTTTTAACACACAATCCCCCAACAAGTGAAGGTCTAGGAAATATTGGGTAAATGTAGATAATTATAAATGTCTTTTTTGTGTCAAAAAGAGTTTACACTCCTATTTCAATCTTCGAACGGCTTGATTTGCATAAAAAGAGTGTTTTTTTTATTGTTCAGTAGCTCTCGGCTCAAGTTCATATCTTGATCCCATCAATGTATCTTCAGTTTTTACCAGAGGTTTCAGTGGTTTCAAAACAAGCCAGTGACCACCGGAGTTCCATCGGCTACTTGATTGTATGTTGCCAGCAATTCCAGTGCCCCCAGCCTCCAGATTCGGCTGCCTACTTTAAAACATTTTAAAACCCCTGATGGTTATCTATTGATGGTGAGCTAGTATGATTTTACAAACGAACCCTACCAAAGGATCAGAAAGCCAAGCCAAGTAGTGTAGGATAAAGACTGATCATCTCAAAACCCACTCCCTATTCCATGGTTCATACCTGTATAGAAGTACCATAACCTTCTCCCTGGGTGTTAAAGTAACAGTACAGTAAAGAGGGGTTTCAGGTGTAGCCTCTTGTCTTTGTTTTATTTTTCTGATTTGCTACAACCCTTGCTCCTGTGTAGGGAAAGATGGTTTGACAAGAGAAAAGCAGAAGACAGTTTGACCAAAGGATTTATTAATTCACATTTTGCTATTCCATCTGTTAAGAGGATTTTCTAACCAGGCCCGGGTTGCTCGAAACATGGTTAGTGCTAACCAGCGTTAAATACCATGGAAACCTATACATTTTGATACCTCTTAACCAACGGTTAGCGCTAACCAGGCTTCGAGCAACCGGCCCCAGATCATTAAAATAGTCTGGAATTTATTACAGCTGAAAATAAAAATACATGCTGTTCTTGTGGTTCCTTAAAGCCTTAAATAAATTGCAGGTCTGAAAAATGGAGTTGTAAATAAGCTCATCCGGCTATGTTAATTTTTGACAATCTTTTTTTCCATCAAATTTAATTACTAGTAAAAACCTGCAACCAAGAACCTGTATTTTCCCAAGTTAGCCTAAACAAGTCAGGTTCTTAAAAACCTGCAACCAAGAACCTGTATTTTCGCAAGTTAACCTAAACAAGTCAGGTTCTTAAAGAAAAACTAATTAGCACAGATTTAGGCTATTTAGGTTCAGTCTCAAATAGGTCCTTATTTTCTGAAAAAAAAAATACTTTGTAGCTTTGAGCTAAAAGTATTTAGTGGCATTCGGCTCTTTCCTTAGTATATGTAAAACCTGTACGCCATCACATTGCAGTCAGAGTAATAATAAATATTATTAGACACCTATGTCTCAAAAGAGGACCCTGAATGTTGACTTATCTTACTTTCCCAAGTGTACACTGTGCAGAAGCTTTTTCTAAGAGATTTTATAAATAATGGTAATAGGACTGAGGGGAGTCCAATTCAGTCTGTAATCATACGAGTGTTACAAACTTGGACAACCGCGAAGCAGGAGTCAGATTTGTTTAATCGTGAGTATGATTTCAGATTGAATTGGACGACACAGAGTCCTGTTACCAATTAATAATTATAACCGTTACAATTTCCAAGAAAATAGATGCATTCCTTTTTGGTGAAAGAGTGTTTGTTCATACCAAATGTCCAAAATAAGGGAAAATATCACTGGTGGAGACCCTGCCTAAATGTTGCATATTCATCCATTTTGGATTAATCCCCAGTTTGTTTGGGTAAGTGATTGTTGCTATGGTTATCATGATAACTTCTGTGATTGGTGGATTTAGCTGAGTGCATTTAATATGATTGGCTAACATAACTGTCCGATTACAGGCAACTATACACAATGATTAAAGAAAAATAAAGCAATTAATGCACCAATCAAATTTGAGGAAATTGTAATGGTTATGATTAATAACCTGTTTCAAATTTGAGTGCTCTTTTATAAAGACAGCCTAACTGGAAAATTTTAGCCTGACAGGTTCTTAAAAACCAGTTTCTCAGTTGTGGATTTTTCCTGTATCCTTGTTGAGCTTAATACTGCACATCACTATGCTGGGTGTCAGCCAATCCCTTTTTTGTTTCTCCATGTCAATGAGGTCAGATAGGGATTTACATTTGGTCTTCTAGACCATGGTACCTTTAATAGAAAGCTTTCTTCTCCTAATCAGGATTATATTAACCATCCTTTACTCTGACTGATTAATTGAGGGATGAAGAACACTAAGGGATGAAGTTGTCATAACACAACCACCAACTCCTTTCCACAGGAGGAACAGAATGCTTAGGGATGGAAAATAAACATGAGAAACTGACTGAAGTATAGAGAGTATTCACATGACGTCACGGTGGCCATATTGGTGTCCCAAAACAATGAAACAGAGACCATGTTGGTGTCCCAAACTAATAAGCCAAGTGAGTGAATACTCTCTATTAAATTCAAGGTTAGTTTGGTTTTCTATAGTTGCATCTAGTGTGTTTGCCTTCTTATCTCTAAGGGAAATATGTGCAGCACAGCCTCCCCCCCCCCCCCCCTCCCAGAAACCTTGATTTCTTCAAAGCTGCTTAGTGCAAGATCATTAGTTTCAGTCTTTCCTGTGAAGTTTTTTAAGTCTTACAAAAAAAAACTACAGTTAACACAGTCGTCTAGTTAAAATTTGCTGATCCCTGACGAGAAAAAAGTGAATGTCAGGGAAACAGACACTTGGCCTTGAGGTCCTTGAAAGAGAGTTGGCATGTAAAGTCAAGAAATGTCTTACCAAGGACCAGCTTCGAAGCACACTACTGTACACTGGCCTAGACACTGTCAGAGGATTCCATCTAAACAGAATTGACATCCTGAACCAGCTCAACATGATTTCAGTGTCTTCTGTTGCTGCAGATTTTCCATAAACCAGAAAAGTGTATTCCTCGAAATGTCAGCATTCTTCCTTCCTTTTAACTTATTTGACAGTGAGTTGTACTCAACATTAATGTTTTATGGCTCTGTAACAACATTTCTGTCCTCATGGACTTTCACCTCTCTTTACGAGTTGTGTGGTAGATATACTTTTTAATACTTCTTGATATTCTCTTGTTTGTGCTCTTCTGTCATCTATTTTTGTCTTCCCAGCTAAGCAACATAAAATACATAATTTAAACATTAATGCCCAGAGGACTAGCCTGTGCCACAGACAGAACTAAACTTCTGGTTAAGTCCCCCTGTGAGACAGCACTGAAATCCTGCTTCTGGGCACCCCGTGGCCCACCTGTGAACTAGCACTTGCATATGTGCTATGATTGGCCTCTTAAAAATACCATTATCAGTGTGCCAATCAGGTTGAAGGGAATATCGAAACACATTGTGATTGGCAGCCCAGAATATTGGCACGGCTTTGCAGATGTTACTAACCGGCAATAGATTATGTCTGTGACACAGGCTACACTGACAACCAGACTTACAGTGTAGGATTTAAATATATATTGTTTATAAATTCAAAAGTAAGCATATATTGAAGTCTTTAAAAATACACAAAATTCATTTTTTATACCTTAGATAATCGTCAGATAAAATAAGGTGCAGCACAGCATTATGAATGACCCTAACTGACACTTAATTCATAGCATGCAATTTACATCAAGAAATACAAGTAATTACCAAGCCAAAATATGTGTTTTGCTGCAGGAAACTTCTAACGTGTTCTTAAGTAACTAGACCTCTTATTGAGTCTCATATTACAGCTCTAGTGATCCCTTCAGACCTTCAAACCTCTAAAACATTTAAAACAGCTGTTTTGTTTTTTCACTTTGATTTCATTCTTTTTTGATTTACTAATTAATTACATAACTATAATCACTGTAAATCGTAGTATGTTTTTTTTCAACTGTAAAGGTCAAGAACCAATCAACACATGTTTGGGAGCGATACATTTTTAAATAAGTGTTGTAGTTATCAGTTAAGATAAGGAGTAATTTCGAACTAGTCATTTTGACAATATGACTTGTAGTGCATAAGGGTTTCTTTTCAGGTGCGTTACACTTGCAAGCTTAGAAAAAAAGGAAGGGCACAAACTTTCTTGATTTCTCTCCGATAATGACAAATTGGACTACTTTTGGGCTTAAGGCTTGTTCTAAACATAAATCTTCAAAGGCAAATTAAATGCTAAAAATCCAACACTAACCTTCCAGAAGCACGCAACATGTGACTATTTCGAAATTAGTTGAGTAGAGCTTTCAGCAACTTTACGTCGAGTGGCAAAGCCTTCCAGCTGTTAACACCTTAAACTGTGACCATAGGCTTTTTCTCCACGTTATTTCGCTCAGGATAGGGTATTTTGATTAATGACTTCGGTGAATCAGAAGATGTAAAAGCCAAAGTCTTGAGTGACGGTCGATTAGACAGAGAAAGACTCACCATTACATTGCTCAAACCGTACAGTCGAGAAGAGCTTTCAGCAACTTTACGTCAAGTGCCAAGCCTTCCAGCTGTTAACACTTTAAACTGTGACCATAAGCTTTTTCTCCACGGTATTTCGCTCAGGATAGGCAATTTTGATTGGTGACTTCGATGAATCAGAAGCCGCGAAAGCCAAACTCTTGAGTGACGCTCGATTACAAACAGCGAAAGACTCGCCATGACATGCCTCAAAACCATGCAGTTGAGTGCAAGTTTCTGCAACTTTACGGGGCGTGATCCAGCCTTTCAGCGGTGAACACTTTAAACTGTGGCCATCGGCGTTTTCCCCATTCTATTCCGCTCAGGAAATTATATTTTGATTGATGACTTCTCTAAATCATAGGCCGCAACAGCCGAAAAACGTTAACGACACTCGTTTTGAAACATCTCAAGACTCGCCATGACATTCCACGCAGCTGCATGATATTTATCGTTAAAATAATACTAAATCTTCTTTGTTTGGTCATGACATTTGCTTGAAAGGCCGGCTAGATACCTTCTCAACATTCTCGACATTCAAGATACATAATTCCGTAAGCCTGTTGGTTAAAATAACGAAGAAACCAAATAGCATCGGGCGTCCATCTTGGTGCTTCGCGCCAAAACAGAGCAGCAACTTTGCAACCGGATGTGATGTCATAAATCGGTGGATCATAGGTACACGAAACAAGTACTAGGCGCTATTGGAGTCGTGGTCCCCCCCCTGGAGGTGACCCACCCTCAATCCCCTTCAATCTATACCTCTATAAGGAGTTCCTGTTCACTGAACGAAATCAGCATATCTTGTGGACCAGTGTCCTACTCTGTGGCCACTTCTTGTTGATGTGCCTTCTTGTATTGTTACAGTATAACTGTCATCATCAGATTCACTTTTGCTTTCACTTTCATCACACAAAACAAGGTCATTGTCACTGTCACTCTCATCACTATCCTCACCAACACTGACGCTTGAAGGAAATGTAGATTCCTTTGAAGTTTCATAATAGTGTACTGTGATTCGCTTGATTTTGTCGATTTTCTTTCCGTTCTTGCTAAGTTTATTATGCTCAATGTATTTGTCCAACTCGGGGACATGTTGTTATTGAACAGTTGAAAATCCTTGCTTTTTAGATGGTCACAAATAGGAGTTCAATAGCTCCATATTACAGTCAAACTACCTGAAGCGTGAACACCTAGACATCATTATTGATTTCATTAATCGATTATTGAAAAAATAAGTTTTGCAATATTCAAATCAAAACCAGTTTAAAAAAATTCGCTTTTTTATTGAAGTCATTAACCAAAAAATAGTAATTCAATTAAAAAACGAATTTTCAAACTGTTTTTGATTTGAAAATTGGAAAAATTTGATTTCACTAAATTGAATAATGAATTCAATAATCCATTATTGAAACCAATAATGATTTCTAGCTGTTCACGCTTCAGGTAGTAAAAGTTCCCAGACAGTTATATTAAGAAAAGGAAGCATGCAAGCCTTCTCAATAGGGCTTATGTTTATTTATTGATATTTAGTGCCCACATCTTTGATTCTCCATACTTAGGTTGGATTGCTACATGTGACATCCAGTTGTGTTATATTTTATGTCCAGCATTGCATTATAATTTATTTAGATCTTCCACATGAATTGTAATGAGTGTGATTCTTTACAAAACACACAATGACCCACCCCCAATCATCGTGAAATTCTCTTTTGGCCCACCCCTTTTCTCTAAAAGAAATAGGCCTGGCCCACCCCATGATTTTTCCCCCCCACCCCCCCACATAAATAATGACCGGTCCCTTACTTTGACAGCTGAAGCTGACAGAGTTTTGTGTCAACTTGTGATGTTTTTAACTGTCTTTCTCCGCTGAATGTACAAAATGAAATTCTATTGCTATCAAGAGTCTTCTGTTATTCATAGCTAGTTTGTTTATTGGGTTTTTGGTTGAGAAATACGTCGCTTGTCAAGGTCGGAAATCCGACTTCGGATGGCATCGTTTTCGTTTTTCACCTTGCTTGATGCGTAAGAGGGTTGAAACGTCTGAAGCGATTCTGGCCTTACTTGATAGTTTTCAGAGTATCTCGAATGGTAAGCCTGAGTAATTATTGTATTTGATGTTTGTTTTTTATATCTAATTTAATGAAGTCGGGCGTAGTTTATGCGGCTATTTAGTTTATGCACGTTTGTAAGATTTGAGACAATGATCGATCTGACCGAGTATCAGGTTTGATTATAAGCTTATAGGACTTTAAAAAGCCTTTAGACATTTTCTCACTGCAAATAGAAAGAAAACGTTCCAAAGAATATTTAGTTATAATTCTGGCTGTAAAAGAAAGCTTTGAGCGATTTTCTTGCCTCGAGTTCATCTTTGAAAAAAGCAAACGCCGGGAAGCCGGCTTAAAACATAAACAAGGATTTTCAGAGACACTTTTTACTTGTCTTCGTGAATGAAAATTGTTGTCTCTGTATATGTTTCACCGAATTATTATCCTTTTATTGAATGTTAGTAGTCTCTTTTGCAATTTTAATCGCTGTGCCGTTTGTTTTCCGTCGCTCACGAA
This sequence comes from Porites lutea, assembly GCF_958299795.1. Taxonomy (NCBI): domain Eukaryota; kingdom Metazoa; phylum Cnidaria; class Anthozoa; order Scleractinia; family Poritidae; genus Porites; species Porites lutea. The sequence goes on along the minus strand of NC_133208.1, from coordinate 12,034,973 downwards.
CATCGCTTGCAGGAGTAGTCAAAATGCCGCGTGTATCAAACGCTTTTGAAGATTACACATAGTTATAAAACCGTTAAATAAAGAAATAAACATAATAAAGTTTTTATCATGTTAAAGCGTATAACTCTATTAATCTTTATTTAAACAGTGGACTTTGGCGCTTGTCAAAAGTGAGAACCGGCAAGCCGTATAGGTGATTTTAGAAATTTTTTTAACAGTTTCGGTAAAAGCCCACGCGTGCTTCGATCGACCTGAATGTTGAATGAGTACAATTTTTATTGCAAAATTGTGATCTGTCCGAGGTCTGTACGATAAAAAAAGTGTCTCATGGTACTGTTTCACCTCAGATAAAAAGTATAAAAGGTTGGTTTACACGTCCCCAGAATTGTTAGCAAGATTTTGTAAAATAAATTGTAAACTTTTCGAACGCAAAAAATTGGGCCTGATTTGTTTTCCGAGAATTTGTTTTCCAGGCCTAATCTACTGTGATCAAGAGCCATTATGGCTCTTGAATGTGATCGAAGATGATTGCTGTTTTTTGGGTGTACATATAAGGCTATCAACTCGATGTAAGATTAAGTTCACTCTTAGCTTGGACTGTTTGCAAATTATTTTTCTCTAAAATCACTTAGCCTTTCCCTCAAAAGTCACATGGATGTGCTCTAAAGTTAACTGATTTGTAAAATACAATTGCAAGTTTATTGTTTGATTTAAATTATAAATTCCAGTTAATAGGAGCTTCGCTTTTAGCCCTGGCTAAATCTATATATTTTATTTATACAGGAACATCTCGTTTAGCATCAAGCTAATCTTAAAACAGCCCTGTAAAAAAGTACCAAGAGAAACAGTATACAAAGAATACCACACTAAAAGTACTGTGTAAGACACGTGACATTAAAAGATTCAAATTATAGCCTGGCGCTTGAAGACCCTTGAAATGCCGTTTCGCCAAGGACTTAAACGTATTTAAGTCTGTTTCCGAACTTCTAAAAATATTAGAGGGGAGGGAATCATAGGCACATGCACCATTGATCCTAAACCTGCCCTGGTATTTGATGGTTTTAGCCAAAGGCAGCCTCAACTGATTACGTTGTCTCGTGAAGTGAGAGTGGATTCGGTGACCGTTGCCAAAGTCACTCAGCAGATAAGGTGCTAATGCGTTGGTACACTAATAGACACGGACAAATTTTAGGAAGGAAGTTACGGCGTGCTAGCTTGCAGTTGGGGCCAGCCAAATACAGTAGATAGTTCGTCAGACTTAACAGTACGTGGCCCTCGATTATATATGCAGCACGGCGATTAAGCTTGTCTAAGTAGGATTTACTACCATATCCCAAACGACCGCACTGTCGTCAAATAGATCGTGTTATATAATGTAACAAAAGTAGACTTAGGTAAGACTTTCAAAGCGCGACGCCGTAACGCTAGCCTGGAGGAGATCTAACTTACGAATTCAAAGAAACAATACACTAAATCTGGAGTGCAAAGAAGTCCGCGATCAGTTTTTAGAAAACCTCCATTTTTCCATACATTTTCTACAATTTTGATACTGTATGGGAAAACCAAGGTTTTCTAAAAACTGATTACGGACCTCTTTTCACTCCAGATTTAGTGAATTGTTTCTTTGAACTCGTAAGTTACTCTTTTCAACGAGAAGGCATCAAATATATGAATTCAGGAATAGTCTATGTGCAGCAAAATACAGTGAAACCTGTATTATAATTAAGCGGACACCCTCGGGGAATGCTGTGGTGTCCGCTTAATACAGGGTGTCCGCCTAATACAGGTTTCGATGTATATCGTCATATGAGGTATCAAATGCCATTCAAATGAACAGTGGAAGCGTTTATAATACTCCCAGAAACTATGACGATAGACGTTTGCATTAATTTCTTCATCAAAGTGAACCAATATTGATCATAGTACCATAAACATGGATTGCAACTCAAATTCGAAGAAATCAGATGAGTGAAACAAGCTCTATACAAACAAAACGAAATAGAAAACAATCCTGCACTGTGAAACTCATCAAATAAGTTCGTCAAGTCACGTTTTTTAATGTAAAAATCGAAAAATTTGTGGGTGGAAATTCGAGGCAATCTTTCGCATTTCCGGTGTCTGGCATGTTGGGCGGTGGAATTTAATTACAAGTGTCCGTTTAACACAGGTTGGCAACAATAGAAATGGCCCCTTTTAGGTACTTTTTAGGTGTCCGCGTCCGCTTAATGAAGGTTTCATTTAAAGTAAATAAGGGAAATAAATTTGGGGACTTCGGCTACTGTCCGCTTAATACGGTGTCCGCTTAATACAGGTTTCACTGTAAATATAAACAACATCACCAAATAGTGACTGCTTAGTAGCTCTCACTTTAACGTTGGCACATGAGAATTTTACCTATAAACTCACCTCGTACAGAATAGTAAAAAGTAACACAGGCTCAAAGTTTGTGCCAAACTTCATAATCGAAGCTTCGACTCAGAACGATGTAGGGCTTAACTTGTATGTCTCATGTCAATGACTGACAGTTTTTTCTGGTATTTGTGGTTTATCTCAGATTTGTTGTGAATCGACAAGCCAACAAACTTTGGTTTCGTGTGAAGGTTATGCCTAAAAAACCTTTAGGCGATGTTAAGGTATGTTTGATTTCATATGCCGAATAGATTTCTGTTTGGCCATTTTCCATTCGTCAATTCTTGTTTTTAGACGTGTTACCCATAACACCTTGTAGTACATATATGTAGTATACACATAATATACCATACATTAGTAAAATCCAACTAGTGGTCTATTATCAATGCTGCGTCCTGATTGGTTGAACTGCTACTAGGCTATATGTTATAGCGCACTAGTAGCGAAAAGCGTCGGCTTTGTGGCGGCAAAAAACGAAAAGTCTAGCTTTAACTAGCTAAAGTTGTTTTGTCTCGATATTTTTGACCAACTAGTTGGATTTTACTAAAACAATTATTCGTCTCGCCCTGATGGCCTCTGAGTTAATAGCCCATTCGGCCTTCGGCCTTATGGGCTATTGATTCATAGCCCATTCGGGCTCGAGGAATAATTGTTAAATGTATTCTGTTGTGTTGTGTTTCTGTCTCATTTCTGCCTCAGCCTCTTCTCCTTACTGTAACGATCAGTGTGTCGTTTTTGCTAGTCTTCGAAGATCTATATTTTGTCTCATATAGATCTAATAAGATCCGTCATTTCTCACTGGTTTGTCGCTGTGTTTGAATCAGTTAAATTTATTTAACCACGTAACACCTAGTGCCACAAAAGTGTACGTTCCTTCTTTTGAGCTTTTGAATACGAAATACACCCCTCGAAGGAAACTACCTTAACAATTTTGTGACCTATTGGAGCGTTTTTAGGCACATTTGACAGTGAATTCCAGTCATACTGTTCTCAATAGCCTCCGATATAAGGTTACTGACGTTTTGTGTTTATTATTGCAGTTCTCGATGATTATGCAGTATGACTACAAGCATACAGCCACAGCTTTGGTTCGAGGCAGCCAGGAATCTGAGGAGCAGATTGTGACGCTGAAGCATAAAATGCATATCAATCTTGGTCCCGTACAAAGTTAATGTTAAACATTTATAAGGACCAGGGGATTAGAATAGGTAGTGGTTTAGGGATATAATACTTGATGAAACATTTCTTTGGGTTTTCTGGGAGTCCTTCTCGGCGACAACTATTCGCTATGTGAGAACAAGTGTCCATTTTAGTATGGAGTATGGATTGTAATGATATGGACTGTTGTTGTATGACCAAGGTCAATCAGGATGCTTCTAACCCTGGACACTACCATATGTACGAAAAGCGTCGACGTTTTGGCGAGAGAAAAAACCAAGGTGGGGTGGGGAAGAGGACCAAACTTAACGCGAAAAACAACTCACCCATCCCTCCTCATTTAATTTGCACTTGCCCCCAACTTTCTGCTTTGTACGCATGGCAACTTTTGCTACTCGGCTTGAATGAACCATTTACTGGTACGTATATACGATGTGTCCCCTTTATGTACAAACGGCCCCACTGTCACGGGAACGATGCCACTTATTAAATGTATCTAAACTCGGAAAGATTTCCCACGGCTGTATAAAGGCGTTCCGAAAGAAAGATTGTTTGAGACTTGATTCAATAACTATTTCTTACACCCAAGAAGCAAAATGTACGTCTTTAAAAAGATCTCACTTGCGGCTTAAAACTAAACATTTTTTTGTCCAACAGCGTTGCCTCAACAGTAGGCACTTTACGATCCCACGACGTGACGGCAACGAGAACGCCAAAAACAGCAATAGGTTTAGTAGGCAAAAAAAAACTTTGCACGTGCATCTCACTTTTTTGTACATTTCTTTTCCGTTTTTGCGCGACTATGACGTGAAATTGCCTAATTTTACTTTTTAGGGGAGACGGAAACAAGCGACGAGAAATTTTTTTTCTCTTTCTAACTTTGAATATGGTTCTTAGAAGTTCAACTCTGGGAGGGTTGGCCTACATTTGACAAAGTAAGTGAGTTGGAATAATCGCGATTAAGACCGAAACAACGCGAATTCCTTTTTGAAGCGACGTTTTCGCTGCCGTCGGGTGATCGGATCGTAAAGTCGCTAGTATTAGGTAGAGTAGCCAGGCCTTAAAAAGTTATCCGTTGCTCTAAATGTACTATCACAAATACCAAATAAATTATTTAAAGGAGTTAATATAGGTGAGACTGGACTTCTGTGAGATCCCTGACCCAAGAAACAACCCTACCCTTTACAACGCACAGCTTCCCCCCCCGTTATAAAATAAAAATCACTTTGCTTTATGGGTTTCCTGTTTATTGGGATGTTTTTTCAGATTGGACTTTCAAGACGAAACTTGCTCGCAGGAACCACACAAACCCTATTTTACTTTTCACCTGCAATATAGCCCGTGAGCAAGCTCTCCTGTTGATGCTTCACTCGAACCAGCTTGCTCGCAGGCGACCCGCAATACTACTCACAAACTATTAGTACCCAAACTAGCCTGTCCACAGACGTTTTTTCTTGCTCGGGGGTACCCAATACCGCAAGACCGTAAGAAAAATTGGCAAATACCGAAATACTGCGTCAAAAATCGACGAAATACCGATACCACATTTATTTTCTGTCACGCTTACTTTAAGGTGTATCCATCTCGCGTGATTGTTTATCTCAAGCATTTATGAACCAACAATCAACCTCAGCCATTACGAGGAAACTTGAGACGACCTCGAATTCAGTCGGTTCAACGATCGAAAAGGATGCCCTACCAATTTCATAGATTATCTGTAAGAAATTGTGCAATCATTTACCTTTAATCTACTGATCATGACGTGCATTTAGGTGGCAGGAGAGCGCAATAAACAGTACCGCAATACTGTAAAGGATCTTCTTTTACCGAATACCACATACCGCAGGGCTAAATGATACCGCACTTTAAAATACAAATTACCCAAATACCGCTTGGAAAAAAAGCTCCATACCGCTGCAATACCATAAGCCCCCATGTCCCCCTCCATGCTGTTGAAGAGCTGATAGAAAATTTGGGCTTAAAACATCCAATTATATTTGACGTTTACAATCTTGGTCAATATTATCATAGCAACAACCTTTCATCTTTCAGTGTTAGTATGTTGAAAGACATGTGCGGGTATTTCGAAAGACCTTGCAAATCTAGGCATCTAAAAAGAGACCTTTTAGCCAAGGTTTCAGACCTTGTAAAGGAATGTGAATGCACCAATCAATAATTTCATTCTGTAACTTTACTGCGCAAGAGCTTGAGTGCCTGGTTTGCTGTCCAATGTTATATGACAAGTTGTGCGTAGTGCATTGGTTATTATCTAAATGTCGTAAATATGTTATTGTGGAAAAAATTATGAAGCATTTTATAAAATGAAGTTGCAAAATGAGTGAGGCACTTTCATCGATTTAAAAATCCTACCCACCTATCTTTTTTATGCCATGTCCTCCCCAACATTTGGGTGACCCTATTCGGTGGAATGGTGAAATACATGGAATATTGTAAAATACGGAGTACGGAATACTCTAAAACACGGAATTTACACAATATTCTGTATTTGATTTGAACTGGACTGACAAAAAAGCAGAGGCAAAGAATACTCGGTTGTTTTGAAATATTAAAAATTCAATTTTCGTACTGCCGTAGGCTACACTATGAGACAAAGGCTATGTTAGCTACATTTTATGGCACCTGATACTAGTCCTTTGGGGAAAAAAAACCTAATTTTTGGGCGTAATGAACTCAGTTTTCGCGAACTCCAATATCTATGAATGATTCTCGCCCAAAAAAAAAAAAGGTTCAGATTTCTTTCAATAGACCGCTGGCCAGAAGCGTCGACTCGTGACCCCACAAAGCTCAGATCACGCTGAGGCCAAAACGGCGCGGCGGTTAGGGAATTTTTTCTTTATAAGTCCATCGCTTGTGAAAATAACATTAGATTGTTTCACTAAACGCTTTCTGGCCGGGAAAAAGTTGCTTTCCTATTTGTGCATTCGTTTAGATTCCGCCCCAGTTTAGACAAATGGCGTCAATGGACGCTGTCACGCGACGACATTTTCCAGATTCAAGTTTCGTCAGCAGATGGTAATTTCGAGTTATTTTCTTTTTCCGCCTATTTTTCGTCTTCCTTTCTCTTTTAATTCTACGTCCTTCTACTTAGGATGGTCTCTGAGCGCCTAGCAAGGATTAAGGTGGCGTTTACCACCCTATCCACAGCCGTATAGGCAACAAAGAAGTGTTTCGCCGAAGTAGCAGGATAACGGTAAACACGGTAACTTTGAACGCTTTGTACAACGTCAATATACTTTGGCCGAAAAATGTTTTTCCAGAATCGTAATGTATATCCCTCCAATGTCTGATTCATCACTGTGATTGCTTTCAACAGCGTTGGACTTTTGAGAAATAATTATATTAAAATCAGCTCCAACGCTCTATCTAATTTAATATGCAATATTTGAAAATTTATTTCTTATTCGCTTCGGCAGTTTTTCGATGTTTATCGAATGATATTGCATTAAAAGGCCTCTTTCTTCATCACTGTGTAGTTTTCTCATTATTTTGCGTTGCGATAGTGATTTCTGAACCGTTTTTTGCGAGGGCTTATTTTAGGCCTGATTTTGCTGCTGTCAAACGGAAAAAGTTTGTGGCTCGATATTTTTCGTTTAAAGCGAAACTGAAACAAAAGAAATTCATTTTGGAATAGTAGTCGGTAACCTCTACTTGGGAGATAAAAATCGGCCGATTTTATTTTTTAGCCTGAAATCATCGGTCGTTTCTTAGGCGCAGGGCCTCTTAAGATTTAAGAACCTACAGGCTGACATGAACCACTTTGATCCTCGACGTTTGTTAGTGGCACACTTTGCCTCGCTTTCGTGTGGATCAGCAACACAGCTGACCATTGCAACGTTGGCTCAAGCACGTGCTTTCTCTTGAGCGTCCTTTTGCGAATTTCACAACCCACAAGAACGACTTCACAGTTCGTGTTGGAAACCTTCTGTGTTTGGACGGGGAGGAGGGGCAGGCAGGTACTAGTGGTACTACTTTCAAAGCCAAATTGATTGTTTATTTTGAACAGACGGCGCGTCACCAATAACATGCAAATTCGGAGTGAAATTGTATCCAAGTTTAGTAACGCATTGTTATTTTTAAGTAACAACTATAAAGGAATGCTCGTCGCTAATTCAAACATCGCGTAGATATCCAATTAATGTTAAGTTATATGTAATGTTAGAATAAAAGCAGATGTTATATATGGAAACTTTGCGTATGGTCCGGAAAATTTAGTGTCGATCGCGTGCGAAACCTATTTTTCTAGTCCCGATTGTTCTAACCCTCGCTTAGTCGCTAACTCGAACATCGCGCTTTTATAGTCAAGTCGATTTCCCCTGGATTTCCTCCATACAGTAACTGTGATTTTACCCTCGCTAACTCGAAGTAATTTTTGTTTCTGTTCAGATCATTTCTCTATAACTTTACCCTCGATAACTCGGACCATGTTTTAAGCGCATAGTCCAAAAACACAAACAGTGTATAGTGTACTGAAGTCCGAAACATTGAATTTATCTCAAAACAACAGTACGTCGCCGTGTCAAGTAAAATGAACCTCGCTTCAGCCAAGAGCCCAGAAATTTTAATACATAACATGGATCGCTGATTTACAAAACAAGACTATCGTAGCAAGGGAAAATTCAGAGTTGCGTGGAAATCCGCCATATTGCACGCAATTCAGTGGCAATTTACGCGCGTGTAAGTGCTGCAATGCCCGTGGCCTGTACTGTATAATAAAATTTAGACATTAGTATCGAAAATCTCCCAATATTTTTTCCAAGAATTAAGTAATATGGTAACGAAATTCTCTGCTCGCAACACTTCACCTTCCAAAAGGAACCACTAGTAGTACTCAAGTTTATAAGAACCTGTTAAGCCTGGCGAGGAAAAGAGGTTCTTATGTGCACAATATAAATAGCCTAAAATGTTTTGTTCAGCATGTATTGTTTAGTCAGCAAGCATTCTGACTATTTTTTTATTTAGCTTGGCAAGCATATGTTTGTTATTTAAACTAGGTTTAAACCATATATGTACTAGTAGTGTAATATTTCTGTGAATGACTATGCTACGACAAACGCTGAAAATTAAGAACCTATTAAAAACCTAATCAGCTTGATTTGTCAAAAAGTACCCTGAAATAATATAAGAACCTGTTCAGCCTGATCTCGAAAATTCTAGGTTCTTATATGCGGTTAACGATGTTTACTGAATATCTTCATTTCTTGAACTGTAAAAAGCATTTCAATTGTTGATGAAGTCCGCAGTACTCTTTGAACCTGTGCAATTACCAGTTGTGAAAATTGCAAAGAAACAAGTTTTCGGCGCAAAAAATTCTGGGGAAAAGCAATCCTTCGAGCTCTTTAGTCGCGGGCAACGGTCAGCGGGACAACACTTTGCTGGCGTTGCCACACTGACCAAAAAGCCAGAAGACTCTGGGTACGAGATTGTGTCGCGGAAGTAATGTGACCACCCACTGACCAAAGAGCCCTGGGACTCAGATATGGGTGGAAAAGAGGTAATACAGTCAACTCTCTCATAGTAAGCACTTCTCATTGGCGACTGCGACCACACATAACCATTTTGTTTCTCATTCAAATGCTGTTTCAAAAACTCTCTCGTAAGCGACCACTGATTAAATTTTTATTAACGACCTCGACCACTTTTTCAATCAGCAATTTGACATATTTTGTTTTCTGTTCCCCGTAAGCGACCATCTGGCATGATCACGAATGACTGTAAGAAAACCATTCCTCGAATGTCACAAAAGTTCAGTTTCATCAGTTTTTGATAGCGCTGACCAAACGTGCTGACAGTTGACTTACAAAAAAGATTGCTGTATTACGATCTGAAGGTAAAAAGTGGATTGTAACATTTATGCAAAATGTCATGCACAAAGTTTCAACAGTTTCATGTATAAGATTATTGCCAGTTGTCTATTTGCCTTAGTTTTAGCTTTTAAGGTAATAATTTTATGTAATTAGAGAGGTTAAGCATCCGCATTTACGTCAAATCGCAAACGTGAATTTGTACCATGTGACCAAGTTTCCTCTACTTTTCATTTACTGTTCATTATTTCTACACCTAAAGTAGTATTTTTACGCAATTTTTTATCCATAAGAATTGTTTTGAGCTGTTTTTATCTGCTCATTTTCTATTTTGAGAAATTCTCAACTTGAACCTGACGTTTGCCGTTTGCCGTACCCGTCAAGCTTTAACTCTCTATTATGCTAATCAGTAGATCAGTTTGAGCTTAAGCTAGCTTATTTTCCTGATTTTTCCCGTCGACGACGTCCTGTAAGCCAACCACTTTGTCCTGCACCAAGGGTGGTCGCTTACCGTGACGTGGGAGTTGACTTATGAGTAGGGGTGTAACGATTTCCTCGAGCCCGAATGGGCTCTGAGTCAATAGCCCTTGAGACCGAAGGCCGATTGGGCTATTGACTGAGAGGCTATGAGGGCGAAAGGAATAATTGTTTTAGTAAAATCCAACTAGTTGGTCAAAAATATCAAGACAAAACAACTTTAGCTAGTTAAAGCTAGAATTTAATCCTTTTTTGCCGCCAAAAGCCTGCGCTTTTCGCTACTAGTGGGCTATAACATATAGCCTAGCAGTAGTTCAACAAATCAGAACGCAGCATTGATAATAGACAACTAGTTGGATTTTCAATATTCCTTGCGATTCGATTTCGATTTCGATTATTTCGATTTGATTATGTAAATGTTTCGTAATTCTTATAACATAATGCGTAATGTAAACAACATGCAACCCTAAACCCTCAATTTGAGAATAGTAATAGGGACAAGAGGATTCACAGCCGCTTGGTCGTTCGTCGCCATGTTTGAGAACCTGACAAAGAGCGTTTCGCACATGGTTTGCCTTATTTGGAAATACTCAAGGGGTGGTGAAAGGATACCATTTTTCCAGGTAACACAAAATGGGGCACGAACTGCAATCGTCTTTGCTCGTCAATCAAAAACGCACATTTCAAACAGTGCAAAAATCGAATCAAAATCGAAAAGTGGAAGCAAAGAATCGTGAATCGAACCAAACGATCATAATCGCGATTAATCGAGAGTTCGATTAATCGTTACACCACTACTTATAAGCCTCTGTACCTGAACTTGAAAAGCTTCCCTTTGCCTGTGCCAGGCTCTCATATTTGTCTCATCGCGAAAATAAAACAAACCAAGCGGGACTGCACAACACTATCTTGAAGTCAACGCACTAAATAATTCAGTGAAATCAAGCTTATCCCACAATTCAAACTATCTGCAACAATCCAAGATGTTTCCCTTGGCACTGCTTGTTAACCCTCACCCACGCCCCCACCACTACTCGGTCAGGTTCCTAGGCTCCAGTTTTTTGGTGTTCGTGAGTAAGGTACTATTCATGTGCGCTTACACGATATATGTTTTTAACTTTCAAGATGGCGACTGTGTGGAATTATTCGTTAGCAAATCGAGTGAGCCCACCATGGTTTAAATCGTGTATCTTTCAGCAAATATGGCGTGAAGCATGCCTTTCCCATACACTAGGTAAGTTGTGGACTTTTTTCCAGCTAAATTGTGATGAGATAAGAGCTTCTAAAAACCATGTTCTCGCCATGATGCAGCTAAAAGAAGATCTATTAGAATGATTCCTGGATCTGGAACCTGTAAGCTTAAGTGTTCGTCTTTCAAAACTTTAAAGTTCATTCGGACACAAAATGGGTGTACTACGTTTTATAACAATGTCATATAAAACGAAAAGTGAACAGAGTGAGTGGAAAATACATGACCCTATGATAAATGCATGTGGTTATGGGGGAAAAGGACATTTTTTTTATCCGCACGGTCCCCCCTAGGGATGACTGGAATCCGAACCCTCAAATTTTTGTCGGCGCCCTTTAAAAATTAAAATCCGAAGGGTACCTTTTTTCTCGGCACCTTTGACAAATTTGTCCGAAGGGTCCAAATTTTGTCGGCTTGTTTGAAGAAATAATCTGAGCCCCCCTATTTAAAAACCCGTCATCCTTAGAGGTGGTGCTGATAAAAATGGAACGTCCCAAAATTGAGGGCATCATCGTCATCATCAGTCGTCATTGTCATCGTCTTCTTCATCATCATCTTATATTTCATTTGATAATTGAGCCAAAGGGCTGATGTGGTCCTCTCCTACATGTAGTGTACTCAGTGGTACACTGAAATGAAAGCTACATTGTTAGCGTGGCTATCATACACAAAGACAAGGTACAGTGAACAAGGTTTCTAAAGAGGGATGAGTTTACGTTCTTTTTGTACTCCACAAGATTTGAACAACTTTCCTCCACTATCTGCTCCATTGAAATGACATGTTGTGTTCAGTTCCTGAAGCTCCCCTCCAAGAAGCATCCATGCGGTTATTCGAAGGGTTTTTAAAGTAGCATCTATTTACAGTCAGTTCGGCAGAGGATGCCAGAGAAGTAGACGACTGTGGATCACCATCAATGGCCATGCTGAACAACTTCATCGTTGTATGCCGAAATTAAAGAAACCTTTAGTTGTGCTTTCATCTATAAGAAAACCCAAGAAAAGCTGAACTTAGACACTTTTAAGGTCTGGTTCGTAGGTGTCAATATTGGTGACAATCGCACCATAAGATTAAATTTCGAAGCCAATGGGGTTACGTCAGCAGGAAAATTGTGATAGACTACGAGGTAAAAATTACTTCTCATGCTAGAGATACTCACCCCAAACACAGAGGTCAATCAAATGTGACATCATCTCCAAGAAGTTCAAAAGCAGCCCAGTGCCTGAAATGGTTGTAAATTGCTGACTCTCTTAACTTCTTGACAGACAGGTGAAGAGCCTCACTTGCACTCTTTTGTTCGCGCATTAAACTCCTGTAGAACACGTTCATGAAGGCTTTGGTAGCTGCATCGTTAACAGGCCATAATGACATAAGAACGGAGCGAGCACCAGATCCAAGAAACGCCCGAGCTATTCCGACAACTCCCTCGGCTGTCATGACTTTACCATGACCACTATTGCAGCAGCTGAGTACTACCAGCTTAGCCCTTATGCCGACGTTTGCAATGTCCTCCATTGTCAGCATAAAATCTTCCTTTTTTACAATTTCCGTGGCACCTACGTTTGGTGCAAGGGCAATTTCTCCTCTCTCTGCATCACCGTGGGCTGCAATATGCACCAACCCCACACCCGGGATTCTTTTTAACACCTCACCCTTAGTGGCATGCTCTCCAATAAGCTTTACGTATGGTGGTCTAACATACCGGCATACCATATCTGCTTCAATTCTGGCATTTGGTAGAGGTTTCAAAACACAGACTTTTCCATCAAACTCTACACGGCCAACCGTCGGGTCTCCCACAATCAGTGCACCAGTTTGAGAATGGTAATTTTCTGGGAAACTTTGAATGACCTGAAGCGATGTCAGAGAGGGAATTAGGCGAATTCGATAGGTTTGGGACAAGTGCTTTCCACTGGAATCTTGCAAGGCTGCAAATGGGACCAAGAACAATCCTCCTTCTGGGATTAAGACAATCTCTGGACCTTGGATGAGACCAGTAAAAGGCGCAATTATCATTTGGTATAATTTCTTTAGATTGGCCTCTCTTTCTTCTTCTTCGTTACCCCGGAAATGGTGATGACTGGTTTCTTCACTTTGCCCCTCTGCTGTTGACGATTCGTCTTCATAGATTTCTGACAGTGATCTGTCTTCGTATTCTTCTCCGTCGTCTTTTGGCAAGGATTTCAAAGTGTTCGTTACCAAATCTTGCAAAGACGTTCCTTCTTTCTCAATTGCTGACAGCTCTGTTCCAATCTTGAAGTTTATTTTGCCACTTTTTTCCATGAACCAGAGATAGATTTGCTTCGTTATGATGCCCATGAAAAGAAAATCACTTCGCTGTTTTTCTAAGAGGCTTGCTAACGAGCTCAAAGTAAATTCATTTGTTTTGTTGATCTCCTGGATTCCGAAATTAGAGAATATCAGGTCTACAAGTGCACGAGCTCGTCCTCGTTCGGCTGTACAGAGGGCATCATCTACCTTTCCAAGAGAAATCAACATCAAGGTAAGTCCCTTGTAAAATGAAATGTTTTGATCATCTAATGAGAGCTTGTCTTCATCTTTAAGAGACTTTCTTATATTTTCGTGACCTTTTATGCTCCCAAAGAAATAGTCGGAAGCTTTTGAGAAACGTTTCTCGTGAAAATGGCTCATGGCTAAGCCGTACAAAACAAGGTGTTCTTTTCCCTTGAATCCAGTTTCCTTGAAGATTTCAAGTCCTCTTTCCAAGTAGTTGATAGCCTTCTCATGCTGGCCAAGAGCATATTGAACATTGCCAAGGTTGACATAAGAAATTCCTTCTCCTTCTCTGTCGCCTACTTCTTTTCTGATTTTAAGAGCTTTCTCCTGAAAATGTATTGAGTCATTATATTGGCCAAGAGCATTGTGTATGCTACCGAGGTTGTTGTATGATGTAGCCTCCCCTTCCCTGTCTTGTATTTCAATGCAGATTTCGAGTGCCTTGTTTTGATATTCAATTGCTTTTTCATATTGGCCAGAGGCACGGTACATGCCTGCCAGGTTCGTGAAAGATGTTCCTTGTCCCATCTTGTCTTCGATCTCCTCATCAATTTTGAGTGATTCCTCCTGGTACTTTAGAGCTTTATCGTACTGGCCAAGAGCAAAATACACATTACCAAGGCCACTGTAGGAAAGCGCCTTAGCTTTCTTGCTGCCAATTACGTTGCCTATGTCAAGTGCTTTCTCGAAATATTCAATAGATGTCTTATAGTGGCCAAGAGTGATGTAATGGTATCCAAGAGCGTGGTAGGATCTTCCCTCTCTCCATTTGTCACCAGTTACTCCCCTGATTTCTATTTCTCTCTCGTGATATTTGATCGACATCTCAGTTTGTACGCCAGATTCCCTCGGAATAGGATCTCTTCCTCTGAATGCATCGATGATTCCACTAGAACATTTTCCAGGCCTAATAGATTTTTTGTAAAGATCGCAAACGTAGTACACACATTGAGCAGGTCTTTCGTCATATTGATCTTCCTGTTGTCTCTCTCCAGAGTCGTTCTTGATCTCCTGCGCTTTCTCCAGGTAAATGGCAGCTTCCTTGCGTTTGCCAAGTGCATTGCACAAGGTGTATAGATTCTGGTAGGATGCAACTTCTTCTTGCTTGTCTCCAATTTCTTTACTTACCTCCACAATTTTTGTGTAACACAAAATAGACTTCTCCAGTTGGCCCTGAAGATGATAGGCACTACCAAGGCCTTTGTAAGATCTCAACTCTCCTCCTGTGTCACAAATCTCTTTACAGACCCCCAACGCTTTTTCATGATACGATAGGGACTTCTCATACTGACCAAGGGCGCAACAAGTAATGCCAAGGTTGCTGCATGATGCTGCTTCTCCATATTCGTCTCCAATCGCCTTAAAGATGTTGAGAGCTTTCTCTTGATACTCAACCGATTTTACAAATTGTTGCTGAGCATGATAGATTGTGCCTAAATTACTGTAAGATGTTCCTTCTCTTTTCCTATCTCCAACTTCCTTACTGAATTCGAGCACTTTCTCTTGGTGTTGGATTGATTTTTCTAAATGGCAAAAAAAATAATTTGCTGTACCAAGGGCATCGTGAGAACGTAACTCCCCTTCTCTATTGCCGACTGTTGAGCAAATTTGAAGGGCTTCTTCTTGATTCTCAATAGCCTTCTCATACTCGCCGGCAGTACTATACAAAAGGCTCAGGCTGCTGTGACAAGATTCCTGCCCTGCTTTGTCCCCGAATTCTTTCTTGATGTTGAGAGCCCTTTCGAAGCAGTCAACGGAGTTCTGATGTTGACCAAAAATGTAATATAATATGCCAAGGTTGTTGTAAGAAGTTCCTTCTCGCACTTTATCGCCAGCCTCTTTATAGATCGCGAGTGCTTTCTTTTAGTACCCAAGCGACTTCTCATATTCCCCTTTAGCATTATACACAGTACCAAGGTTGCTGTATGACGTTCCTTCTCCTTGTTTGTCTTTAATTTCCCTGCTGATTTCAAGCGCTTTCTCTTGACACTCAATTGACGTTTCATAATGGCCAAGTTGTAGGTAAACCATACCGAGGTTATTGTAGGACGTTATTTCCCCTTCTTTGTAGCCAATTTCTTTCCTGATTTCAACACTTCTATGACAGGATTCAATAGACTTCTTGATCTGGTTGAGTGCACAATACGCGGAGCCTAAATTGTTGTGGGAGGTTCCTTCTCCTTCCTTGTCACCAATGGCTTCCCGGATTTCAAGACTCTTCTTATGATTTTCAACAGCCTTCTCGTACTGGCCAGTATCATAATAGAGATTTCCAAGTTGGCTGTATGATCTTCCCTCAGCCTTTCTACTACCAGTTGTTCTAAAGATTTCAATTGCCTTCTCTGTGCACTCAGTCGACTTCTCAAACTGACCGACAGCATGATACAAGATACCAAGAAGCAGGTACGATCTTCCTTCCGCTGGTTTATATCCCAGAGCTTTACAGATTTCCAGAGCATTCTCGCTGTATTTGATAGATTTATCGTAGTGGCCAAGAGCCTTATACAGAATACTGAGCTTGCTACATGATGCTTCTTCTTTCTTCTTGTCACACAGTGATTCGCCGATGTTGAGGGCTTCCTTGTGGCACTCAATCGCTTCTTTACGCTGGCCTAGAGCCTCATACACATTAGCGAGGGCACTGCGTGTTTTATGCTCGCCATGTTTGTCATCAAGGGTCTTCAGAATTTCAAGGCTGGATTTATAATAGCTGATAGATTTGTCAAACTGGTGTAGGTCGTGGCAAATACTTCCCAAGATGTGATAGGAGGTACTCTCTGCTTTTCTGTCTCCAACTTCTCTGCAGATTTCGATGGCTTTCTCGTGAAATTCTAGTGACTGCTCCTTGTGTCCCAAATCATCATACACATCGCCGAGATTCCTGTACAATTGTATTTGCTGTTGCTTGTCACCCATGGATTCGCTGACTTGAATAGCTTTCTTAAATTGCCCGATACATTTTTCATATTGGCCAAGTGCATGGTAAATACTTGCAAGATTGACGCACGAGATAACTACTCCACGTTTGTCGTCAATGGCTTCTTTTATTGCAAGGGCTCTTTCTTCAAAGTCAATCGCCTTTCCATATTGTCCACGAGCGTACCATACAAGACACAGGTGACTATAGGATGCCATCTCTTCCCGCTTATTGCCAATTTTTGCACTGATTTCGAGACTTTTCTTGAAATAATCAATCGCGGTGTCATACTGCTGTAACTTTCTGTATACACCACCGAGGTGGTTATAAGATGTCCCTTCCCCTCGTTTGTCACCAGTTTCTTTCCTGATAACCAGCGCTTTCTCGTGATTCTCGATTGATTTCTCGTAGTGGCCAAGCTCGTAGTAGACGCTGCCAAAGTTGTTGTAGGATGCTGCTTCTCCGTGTTTGTTACCGATCGCTTTTCTCATTTCAAGTCCTTTCTCGTAGCAAGCCAATGCCTCTTGGTACTGTTGGAGATCACTGTACACGCTACCTAGTTTGTTGTACGAGTCTCCCAGCCCTTGCTTGTCCCCAATCGTTTCATAGATTTCAAGGGCTTTCGTCTGATATTCAATGGACTTCTCAAACTGGCCAAGGGAATTATACACACCTCCGATGCTGCTGTAAGACGCCCCTTCAGCCCGTTTATCCCCGATTTCTTGACTGATTTCAAGAGATTTCTGTAATAGGTCGAGCGACTCTTGATGATTAGCAAGAGCATCATGTACGTTACCGAGGTTTAGGTAAGCTCTTCCTTGTCCATGTCTGTCTCCTATTTCTTTGTGGACCTCAACTCCTTTCTGGTAATAGTTTAACGATTTCTCGTATTGGCTAAGAGCATAAAACAATGTACCGAGATTATTGTACATTGTTCCTTCCATCTGTCTGTCTCCAAGCGATTGGGCGATGTCGAGACTTTTTTCATAATACTCCAGACATCTTTCGGATTGGCCAAGAGCAAGATATGCTGCAGCAATGTTGCTGTAACATTTGCCTTTCCCGCGTGTGTTTCCTACCTCTGTACAAATTTCAAGACCCTTCGTCGAGTTATCGATCGCCTTGTCATATTCACTAAGGGCAACAAACACTGTGGCAAGACTGTTGTAGGCCATTCCTTCTCCTGGCTTATTGCGGGACTCCTTGCTTATTTCAAGACCTTTCTCCAAGTACCTGATCGATATATCATATTCGTCAAGAGCAAGGTACACTTCGCCGAGGCTGTTGTAGGCATTTCCTTCCCCTTTCTTGTCTCCGGTTTCTTCGCCTATCTTAAGAGCTTTCTTTTGGCAATCGATGGATTTCTCATACTGACTGAGAGCATGATAAACATTGCCAAGACAATTGTAAGATCGCCCCTGGCCGCGTTTGTCTTCTAGTATTTGTCTAACTTTCAGCTCTTTCTCGAAGTTAAGTATCGCCTTGTCATAGTGACCAGTAGAGTAATACACTTGACCAAGCTCGTTGAATGAATCTCCTTTTAAACTTTTGTTGCCAATTTCTACACTGATCATAAGTGCATTTTCAATATGCGTAATTGACTTATCGTGCAGACCAAGAGCATAGAATGCGCCACCAAGATTACTGTGCGCTTCCCCTTCTTCTCCCCTGTCTCCAACTTCCTTGCTTAACGATAGCGCTTTCTCGAAGTACTCGACGGATTTCTCATACTTGTAAAGGGAATCATAGGCACTTCCAAGCTTGCTGCATGCACTCAATTCTCCAGCTTTGTTCCCGGTTTCGCTACAAATCGAAAGAGATTTTTCAAAATACTCGATGGATTTCTCATATTGACCGAGATCGTCGTAGGCGCTACCGAGGTCGATATAAGAATTCCCTTCTGCTTCTTTGTTGCCGGCTTCCTTGGAGAGTTTTAAGGCCTCAAGTATTTTCTCCACTTTCTCCATGGTAAGACGTTCCTGTTTAATGAGAATGAAAACCAAGGAACTATTTTCATTTATTCTGCCGGGAACTTCGCAAGCCGTTTGTGGTTTGCTTTCGTATAAAATTGAAATTGCTTTATGAATCAGTTAAAACTCGTACGAGTTACTATTGCTATTCAAAACCAAGCAAGCAAGATCACTGATCTAACCTGTTCTAGGCCAGACCTTCACAATGGATTACTCTTGTGTGTGACCATAGGAACCTGCGCACGTGTTATTCCTACACCTAGCGGTCGCTGAGAAGAAGACCCACTATGGGTTGCCACGGGCCTGGGGTTGCCACTGGTATATAATTTTATTGCATATTAACTTTGGATCCCAGTGTGATATATCATCAAGGAAGTAATACCGTAATACTCTCCTGGTTGGATCACCGAAGATCATTGGGAGCCGTTCCAAACCCCCCTAATATAATCAATGTCTTCCAAAGACGAATGAAAGCCACCCAAAGGTTTCCGAAGATTTCCGAAACCTCCTGAAGATTTATAAAACGAGTATTACACAGATTGTCGAAGCATACCCAAAGGAGTTCGAACATTTACTCGAAGGTTGCCGTAACCTTCGGAAGAGTAATCGAGGTTCGAGTTTTACAATTGCTGAAGCATACCCAAATATTTGAAAATTGGAAATGGCTCTAAATCCTACCTAATTTCTTTTTAATTGCAAAAAGTTCTGTCTTAAAGCTAACATTAAGGGTGTTTTTAACAAGTTGTATGCTATGAAGATGACCACAACTTGTTAACCAATGGCTGGGCGATTGTGTGATACCTATATTTCAGCATCACTTGACAAAGAGTGGAAGTTTTGATCCGTCAAAGTATAATGCTGGAAAGTGCTGAAACTGTTACCAGCCACCTTATGTCTCTGGTGTGTAAGAGTTGACCACAGCTAAGCGCTATTTGTCATTGTGGGGATTTATTGCTGTATTCTACAGCGTTACTATGCGAATCACACTTGCAACGTTCTTTTTCCTAGTCGGAAAGACTTGCCTCTGAGTCTATGGCATTTGTGTTGACCACATTTGATCCATTTGGTTAACACAAGTAAACGAAAGCTTCGATGTCAACACAACATCATTATTTCTTCTCTACCTCGTAGTTGGACAGCAGTGACTACTGCGTTATACACAGTGGATGGGGGGGGGGGGGGGGGGAGGATAATCTGTGCAACATCTAGTATTTGTGGCTGAAAAGGAGGATGTCTCATCTATGGTAAATGGAAACGATCGTGAAGCCAAATATATGACAATCAGGAATATTTTTCAGGTAATAGTCTCAAGAAATAATTTGAAGTCAGGCATTAGATGACGGATGTAAGTTATAATATAGAGTGACGAACGAGATCATGATGTTTTCACGTGACTCACATCTTCGTTAATTACAAAGGGTATTTGAAAAGCCATTTGAAAATAAGAAACAAATAACAGTGTTTCGTCACGCAATTAAATTAACCCTTAATACCTAGTGTAGATTTACCGGATGAAGCAACATTCTTTTATTGCGAGGTTTATAAATGCAAAATGGTTTTAATTACCAAAAGGAAAACGGAATCTTGCATTTCCCCAAACGCAGCAAAATTTTCTGCAAAACTGGTTTGGTACATCAGTTTCCCCATTACTACTTAACAGTGAATTCCGAGCAAGTGAATATGAATAGGTAATAGCATGATTTGTAGTGATATTTGGCATAAATACCACGAGTGATATTTCGAAATTGTTATAAGTAATTTCACAAGCCGTTAGGCCAATGAAATTTGAGACAATTTTGAAATATCACGAGTGGTATTTATGCCAAATATGAAATATCACGTACAAATCATGCTATTATTTGTTGATACTACTACCCGCAAAAGGTTTGTAATTTTCACATGTAGGAATTTCAAATTAAGCTGAAATACCACTGCTCTAAGCCAATCAAATCGCAGAAAGTTTTCATGTAGTAGTATAAATGACTGAAACATCATAAGTTTGAACTGCGGGAGAAAAGTATACTTACTACATTAAAGATCAGAGCAGTTGGGAACGCAACTTAAGCAGTTGCAAAAATAAAGCCTGAAAAACATTCAGGATATATAAACTATCGAATCCGTCACAGATTAGGAAGTCTGACGTCGCATCACTGTAAACAATGTCTAAATGCTAAACTCAGCTAGCTGTAAATTTCAAATGCTACGTTCTCGAAGATGTCATGAATTCACTTATCATTCATCCCAGTTCAGACCCACATTAATCCCTTTATGCCTGATCGCACACAGAATATTCAAAACAGCACCATAGGGAAGAAACTGCGGTAAATTTTAACATCTAAGAATTTATGCAACAAGAACTTTTCAAGTAAAAGAAATATCAAACATACCTACTGTACAATCCCACACTTACTTCCCTTCTTACTTCCCTGATTCAGGTTTTTAATGGCACCAACTGCAAGAAAGCAACTGCAATGATGAATGAAATAACTAAAACACACTTTTAAGTTATAAAAGATCACTGTTCAAACCCTAGAATTAGATTCTAATACATACCATTTTTAAAAAGCTTGAGATCCAGAATCCTTATTGTAGAGTTGGTTGACGACATTATTTCCATAATCAAACCCAATTTGTTTGGCCAAATAGAAAACAATAGACCTTGTCACGGTTTTCAACGCCATGTTGACGAGTAGGCTAACGCGTGAGAAATTACAGTGTTTGTATGAGAATCTAATGTCGAATAATTTCCGTAAAACGGCTGTTCTGAAAAAAATATCAATTGTAAACTAAAGCTACAAAGCAAAGGAATATCCTAAAAAATTTGGGGGGCGTACCTGTGCTTGAATTTCTCCAAAGGCTTGCTTTAGCTTTTCCATATATTTGTCTGTAATTTTCCCGGGACTTTCTTACAGACAAATGTATAGAAAATTAAAAAAAGTGGTTCTAGGTCTTCCAGTGCATGTAACGCCTTAAAAATTTTTAGGAGAATCCTTAGCAGTGAAGCTTTAGTTTACAAACCATATTTTTTTCAGAACGGCCGTTCTACGGAAATTATTCGACATCAGATTCTCATACAATCACTGTAATTTCTCACGCGTTAGCCTACTCATCAAGATGGCGTCGAAAACCGTGACAAGGTCTATACTATTTCACTATGTGAAGTCGAAATCTATCGATCGATGGATTTGCAGAGAATTAATGTAAACCATATAAATGAGAAAATAGAACAAATTGATCTCTTAAAGGTCTCCTGACGAAATCTTACGCCATGAAAGTTCAGTCACTTTATGTGATTCCACAAATGTATGAACAGGGAAGCCGTTCAAGTGATCCACGGTAGTTGTTTTAATATGTCAGGCTTGCTCTAGGCTATTAAAGTTACTTACATGCATTGATTATCAAAATGCTATCAAACAAATATCTCCTCTAACCTTAGCTTCACTTAATTTTCAAATATCTCCTCTAATCCTAGCTTTAATTATGTTTCAGAGGCCAAAGTTGTATGAAACCACAAGGGCTTTGTACTTTGGTTTAACTAGAAAACCAGCACTCGCCGTTTGATGACACTTTCAAGGACATCTGTAGACTGAATTGTTTAGATCTGCGAGTGAAACAGACCGTGATAGTTTGGTTAAGCATTGTATCTTTAGTTATCACTCACCTGTATGTTAGCCGTAAGCAGTTTTTTTAGAGATAAAGAGTTCGGCATTGCATAATACGAGGGAGGCAATGAAAGCGAAAGTGGATAATGAAAACGGAAACAGAAGTCTTTTCGTCGTGCCCAAACTCCACCCGGGCGATTGCCTGCCCGAGAAGACTCTCGGGACCTTGGTTCTAGCCGCCCGCCCCAAAAGAAAAAATCGGAGAGGAGAGGAAACCAGGGAGGGCAGCTAGCTGTAACACAGACAAGAAATAGTTTAACTTAGATAAGGGTAAAATTTGCTTCATGTTGTTTTTCGTTCCCAGGTCCCAATATTTTGACCGTACGTCGGAAGGAAACATGAAAATGCCAAGCAAAAATAAAAACGCCGTTGTAAGTTACGTGCTAAGAAAACACGGACGGGTTTAGCCGGAAATGCTGTTAGTTATCGTTCTCTCAAGAAATGTTAAAATTCGTCCTTTATTAGAAGAAAAAGGCCAAGTAAATAGCACTCGAAAGCCAATGAACGTTAGAGGCCTAAAAAGACATGGTAGTTTTATCAATCCTTTTCCATTCCTGAGATTCCTGGTATTCGTTGCAATTGACTAGGATTCCATCCAGGGACAAGAAGAAATACTCCTAGAAAAAATGGTACTAATACCGGAGCGCCATTCTGATGGGCATTTAAGCTGGAATGCAGACTTAACCTACATCATGATGGTGTGACCTCCTGGCATCTATAGTTTTACAATAACTGCAGAAATCCTCGCGCGCTTATTGGCTAATTTTTACTGTCAATAAGCGGACAGACACATGAATTTATAATTTATGCGATAATTTATTGTCCACTCGGCTGCCGCCTCGATCCACTCGGCGAGTGGATCCACTTGGCTATCGCCTCGTGGATCCACAGCTACTTTGACAATGTTATTACGAAATTCATGATCGATAACAGGACAAACCCATAAAAAACCGACGTCAATTTTGTTAAATGGCGTATATCCTTTTTGTTGAAATACACAACGCTATTCTCCGAGATATTTCTATGCTTATCTATAGCAATTCTTTTCAAATTCCCCACATCTAAAATAATTGAGTTTACGTTCTTTTTGTACTCCACAAGATTTGAACAACACTGTCTGCTCCAGGCTCTTGGAAATGTGGGACGTCGCGAAAATAAAACAAACCAAGCGGGACTGCACAACCGTGGATTCTGGAACAGGCTATTGTCGCGAGTTAACGCACTAAATAATTCAGTGAAATCAAACTTATCCCACAATTCAAACTATCTGTAACAATCCAAGATGTTTCCCTTGGCACTTATCTACGCCCCCACCGCCCCCATTGCTACTTCTGAACATTGCTACTCGGTCAGGTTCTGCTAGGCTCCAGTTCCCTGGTGTTCGTGAGTAAGGTACTATTCATGTATGCTTACACGATATATGCTTTTAGCTTTCAAGATGGCGACTGTGTGGAATTATTGGTTAGCAAATCGAGTGAGCCCACCATGGTTTAAATCGTGTATCTTTCAGCAAATATGGCGTGAAGCATGCCTTTCACATACACTAGGTAAGTTGTGGACTTTTTTCCAGCTAAATTGCCACGAGATAAGAGCTTCTAAAAACCATGTTCTGGCCATGATGCAGCTAAAAGAAGATCTATTAGGATGATTCCTGGATCTGGAACCTGTAAGCTTAATAAAACGAAAAGTGAACAGAGTGAGTGGAAAATACATGACCCTATGATTTGTTGTGGGGAAAGGGACATTCCATTTTTTATCCGCACCCCCTAGGGATTATTGGAATCCAAACCCTCAAATTTTTGTCGGCACCCTTTAAAAATGAAATCTGAAGGGTTTCTTTTTTTCTCAGCACCTTTGACAAATTTGTCTGAAGGGTCCAAATTTTTTCGGCTTCTTTGAAGAACAATAATCTGAACCCCCTATTTAGAAACCCGTCATCCTTAGAGGTGTTGCTGATAAAATTAATATGGAACGTCCCAAAATTGAGGGCATCATCATGATTATCAGTCATCACCTTCATCATCATCATCAATATATTTCATGTGATAATTGAACCAAAAGGCTGACATGGTTCTGTCCTACATGCAGTGTACCAGTACACTGAAAGGACAAAAACGAGATCAGACAATAGATGATACAGATATGGTATCTAAAAAACAGGTGCTATATTGGAAAATTTCCTTTTGTACTGATAATCTAGAAAAAACCAGAACTGTTACAAAAAACATACTTCAGATCTATTTTTCTCTTATTTTCATTACTACATTCTATAGGAAGGGTAGATACTGTAATTCATGTGTTTTTAAATTATGAAGGTATACACGTAGATACAGCTGTAGGTTGTGTACTGATATGTTTCACTATTTTATGCCTTTTTTTGTCATTGACAGGGTTGGAAACTGCATCATACCATCAGCAGCATATCACATATCTTGCAAGATTACTGTTAAACAGCTTGTCAAGTCACAAATACGATGATGCATTGCAGTGTCTTGTGGGATTGTGCGGTGCATGTAGAAGAACACCTGAGCTGTTTTGGAGGGTAATATGACCAGAAATTCCAGATTACCAGTACACCAGTATTAAACTGTTAGTTTGAATAAAAAATGAAACCTAAGTACATTTTCATCTTACCCACCATTTGAAGCTATTAAGTTAAAATGCATGTTTTTAATCCTGGATGTGTCCCATTTTATTGTAAATTCATAACTGTAACTTACACATGTACTTTTGCCACCTTGTTGGCTTCCATAAACATTAATTTTCATCAAGATGGTTGAAAAATTAAGAGACTGGTGATTCCAAGTTAATTTTATAATGATTAAAATTCTGAACATCATACATGATGATTTTTATTTGCATGAGAATAAAAAGGCATGTTCATATCAATGGCTTTGCACTTAGTCTCGCCTTGAATACCCAGCAACTTGAAATTTTAGTGACAGCTCTGCTCTTCTAACTCTGCTAGTCCTCCACCCCAGTTAGTCACTAGAGTCCTGGGAGACAAAGTTGTCTGTAAGTCATTGTCAATAGAACCTGTATTAAGTGTCGCCCTGTAACTGCCTCTTTTGCAAGTAAAGCCACTTAATGAAGGTTTTAGTGTATTATGACATGCCCTTCTTTCTATAGACTGGATGTGAGGTATTGATGCATAACCAACCAGGAAGCTACGCCCACATGAATCAGTTCATCAAGAATATGTTTGTGATTTGTGTTCCATTTCAAAAGGAACTCTTGTTGGACTTTGCTATGTTTTTGGTGAAGCAAAATGCAGACATTACAGAAGCACAGGAGCTGTTAACTTCAAAGCTTTCACATAAATCATTCTCGTCATGTCCTCTTCTTAGAGCGTACTCAGGACTCTTTGCTTATCTCTCATGGAAAAAAAGCAGAATCCAGTTGGAGAAGAGGGATGTAGAGGGGGAAGATATTGAAGAAATGAGTCACATTTCTGACAGTGCATCTTTAACAAACCTTAAGCGACAGATGGATTTCCATGGAAAACAGGCATTACTTTTGTTTGCTGGTCTAGTGGAACACAGTGGAGTGTGGGATATTTTTGTAACACGACAAATTGAGATGTTGAAATATTATAACAAAGATGATGAAGCTAGGAAGGTCTTACTCAGATACAAGGAAAAAAATCCAGAAAATCCTAATGCTCACAGGTACATGTGATCTCACAGGAGCACTGTTAATGTCTAGAAAAAATAGTTTTTGTTGCTCATCCTAGTGGATATATACAGTTAAATATATGAATGTACTGGTAGTTGTTTGTCTCACAGTGTACAAGCCATATTTTATGGATATAACTATAGCCAGGTGGGATGGTATTTCACTTGAGGTGTACTGTACATGTATATATCAACTACTTGTACTTTTAGTCAGTCTTCATTAAGCAATTAAATTGGACTGGTGAATTTTGATCTTCATTGTTTCAGTGATTTGATCATCCGTCAAGTCACCATTCCTAAGTATGCCCTTGTGTATATGTTGTGTTTCAATTTTATCCTTGGTTTAAAATTTTATTTCTCTTGGTTCTTGAGTAAGGTAATGTATGATTTATAATTAGTTTAAATAAGGGAAAGAAAATTTAACCTTGGGATGAAATTGAACCACAACATATACAGAGGCCAGGTCTTGGCCCCCACCCCAGTTGGTCATTGTTGGACTTACAGTGTTTTTCCTTGTTATGCAGTGCCTGCATAATCTGACATACATGTATGTCCTTGTGGTTCCCTTTGATCATTTGCTGTTAGTACTTTCACCTTTTCACGTTTGATTTAATTATGTTAAAAGACGTTATTGATAATGTTTGTAAAATGCTGAAGTGGAGCACATCATAATGAGTTATTGCAAAGATACCCCTATAATGGTCTACCTGTTTACCCTATTTAATAGTCATTTTATATAGTATTTGCATCCCTGGCCTTTGAAAACATTGTTAAAGCTATAGAATGTGGAAGTATATGAATTAAGTCAATAAACTGATAGTGGCATTTCAGCCCATAGTATGGCTTTCTCACACACCACTGGTAGCCATGCCAAGCCCTCTGCCGCAGCCTGACCTTTATTCCAAAATATTCATAAAAATGTACACATAACACACCCCTTAGAAAAGTGGGGCACCAACAGCCTACAAAACTGAAATCTTAGGGTGGGTGGGTGGGAAGGTCAGTAATGGCAGACACAACAAAAGCAACTGCCTGCCTTTTGGTCACGTGACCACTACACAGGCCCCCAGTGGTGTGTGAGAAAAACATTAATATTATTTTACTTATTTTGTTACACTTGATTTCTTTCTTAGCAACAAGATCACACTTTTCTGACCATGATAAATTACATTGTTATTTTAAGGTATTTGTATTACTTCCTCAAAGAGGAAAAAACAGACAGACTAGAACTTTGTAATGTGCTGGAGGGCTTACTTCATATTGATCCAACAAGTGAACTGAGTGAGGAGTACATCAAGCTTAAGATGCATGAGACTGGTGAGTAAAAACTGTAAGAAGATGAGACTTGTACTGACCAAAATGATGCATCTTTTTTGAGGAGGACTTGTGGTTCTGGCTCCTAAACTCAGGGATGATTTTTTGATCATTCCCTCAAGAAGTTTGCGCATATTTTCTGTTTTCCCTTTTATATTTATTGTGAGGTACTGTAATTCACACTTCAGTCTTTTATTTCCATGGACGACTTTTTCACAACTTGACACTGTTTATTGCTCAGCACTATAATTCCTCACAAAACCAAGGCCATAAGGCCTAGTGAACATTTGTAATTTTGTCAAAATTTGCATCGCGTTTTGAAAGTGGGTAGATCCAACAGCAAGCAAAAACACCAGGTGGCCATATTTCTTTGTATCTCTTGGTGCCCGAAATATAACGTCATCAAGCTAGCCTAGGCTGTTGATTTGTGGCTGTTTTGGTGATCAAGAAATGCTTTTAGTGATAAATTTGGGTGGCAGAAGTATTTCACAGAGAAAATTGTAGAAATTTGGACCATCTGCTTCATAGTGGCAACAACAGGGTCCTGAAGTCTTGAACAATGAAAAACTTTCTGTATAAGGACAATTTGGTGTTTTTTACTCAAAGTATCTAATTAAGTGTATTCTTCAGCCCCCCTCTAAGCCTACAAAACCATGAGGGATATATAGTTTTTTTTTACAGCTGTAGCTTCAAGTGTGAAATTTATTCAGCTCTGAAATAGCTGCTATCCTTTAGCTTTAGTATTGTTATTTGCACTTACAGGTATTGTTTTTTGTCATGACTGTGCAAATGCAATATTTTGTGAGACAATAATGTAAGCGCCTGAGAAAATGAACTCTTTGAATTTTGTTTTTAAGTCCTGGAAAAGTCCTTGAATAAAGTTAATGAAACCTGTATTAACCATGAGCAATTTTTAGTCACAAACCATTTCAAATGGTCAGTTTATTGCATCAAAAGTACTGACCAAACATAAATTTTAGAAGTGAAACTATTCAAATGAAAGAGAGTTTTTTCAGTTTGTGTTCAATTTTAAGCTTAGACATTACATTGTTCTGTTGCTTATTTGTGCCTGAAAAAGAAATTTTCTTGAGCCTACTGAATATGGACACCTTATCCCTTAACTTCTGAATTAAGTGGGTTTCTAGATGTATTTTTATTCTTCTACTCTGCAGATCAATCAAAAGGACTTCTTGATGCACTGGCAGCTTTTTTCATTAAGCTCGACCATGCAGCTTGCCGGCAGAGTATCAAAGATTGGGAAGCATTTGCTGAGACTCTTCACATGTATTTTGCCACACATGAGAAGAATAGTTTGGGGGAGCTTTGGAACGACCGATCTGATTGGTGGCCACAATATCACTTTCTTCAGGATCTGGTACCTTCCAAAGATCAAGTGTCAGAGACTGACTGGCAACTGGCCCAACACAAAGCTGATGCAGCAAGATGGCTCCTCGGGAAAAGTATGGTTACTATAATTTTATTTGAGTTGGCATCATCATTAATCTTAAAAAAGTGGCTGCTTGCCACCATGTCAACATTAAAGTTTGACATAATTTGAATCTTATCTCAGCAACATCAACAGTGAGGGTGCTTTCCAAAAGTCAGAACTGGCCGGCCAGACCATGACCAGGCCAGTCATTTTGTAAATTAAATAAACTTTTTCCAAGAGTTTTTGCTGAAAAACCATCTCCTTCGTGCCTAATATTTAGGATTTGATAGATCTGGATGTAGTTTAGATTATAAGTGAAATTCTCATTATGATGAGAATGGTCTGGCCGGTCAGCTCTGACAAATAAAAAGCACCCTAAGTTTATCTCAACAAAGTTTTTCTGGGTGAAGGAAGTTTGGTTATAGAACTCTTAATGGCTGTTTGTACAAGATTATAAAGTGGTCTTACTTTTCGTAAAGTTCTTTTCAACTCCTCACCACATTCTCGCAATGTATTTTGAGGGAATGTTTTCATAATTCGAGAACAAACGGGGACTCCTGAAGGAGTGGTGGTGGGGGTGGAACAACCCCTTCTTTGGCCTGGAACTGCTGCTGGACAGCCATGATAGTCAGGGTGGGTGTCAGTCTGTACTTTATTCACAAGATTTTATGCATGTGCATGGTGTACAAGTGCTCCTCATCTTATTATAAGGTTTTTTGTTTTAAACACTAAAGCAAAAATGAAAAGATTTTGTCTTGGAAAGAGTCAGTGTTTGAAGGCCTCAGCAACACAACTCTATGTAAGCTTTCCCCTGGGTACTGGGTTAAACTTTTGAAATATTGTTACAATGTTGGTTGAGAGAATGTCCTGAAATGCCGAGATTATGCTGGTTGAAACAGTCACAAGGTTCCATTGACAAGATGAAGTGCATTAAAGTCATCGCCAATTGATGAGCTTGGGAACTGGTGCCTAAAAGGTTAGCGCGGGACGCCAAATGCCAAAAATAAGGCAAGAAGGTAACCAGGCAACCCTGGAAGCGGGAACCACCCTTGCGAGCAGCTGCTAACTGGCACCGTCACACTGAGAAAATACTCAGTGAAAGAGATACTTATCAAGTGACATACTTACCTGCGCACCTAGACATGACAGCGGGGAGGGAGGAGAGGGAGCAAGAATCCGCAAAGTTTCTCCAACACAAAGCTAAAAGGTGATCCGCAACGATCAGCGAGAATAGCTTGCAAAATAATTAACAATTATTGGACGAGGTTGAGCAATGTGATTTGTCTGTGGCGTGCGAGACAATGACAAATCACGATATTTTGCGATAACCGAGTTCAATAATTGTTTTATCATTCGATCACCGAGTTTGTTTTTTTAATGAATATCCTTGGGAAGCCAAGCGATCTGCCATTTTCACGCAAGAGCGATGGCAAGAAGGAGAAAACAAGGTTTCCTTTACGCATGAGCAGAATATTATTTGCAGCCAAACACTACATTCCTCTTTTCAAGTACAGTATAACAAACTTGTTTAACCCTTGAAGTCCCGAGAGTTATCAACATCCATTTTCTCCCAACAGCATCAACAAATAATTATGAGAAGAGGTTGTGGGAACTGGTAAAATGATCCACAGAGAGAAAATGGTTTGATCTTTCATCGAATTCTCTCAACTGATTTTGTAAGGAAATGTATGGAGATCAGTGCAGAGAATTTGTATGTGGGTATTAGGGTTTAAAGGGTTAACATTTTGACAACAAAGAAATGTTGTAACCAGGGGCATAGACAGCTCTTAGACCTGTAGGCCCAGGCTTACAAATTTTTGGTTTGATCACTCTTCCGCTTGTAATAAATTATGCGTTGTTGGGGTGAGCTAAAAAGCTTGAGATCTTAAAGTGTTGGTGAGGTCAGTGCATTAACTAGTCATGCGTGCAATTTTCAGGATATGTGGAAATGAAAGTCAGCCAGGCCTACAACTAGTCCAAAAGCTGGCTACGCCTCTGGTAACAGCACAAATGCTGCGAAAATGTTGCATTTGTCTGAAAGGCACTTGACATTTTGTCTCTTTGTTTCAAAGAAAACCCTTTCACCAAGGCTGTGAAGAGGCAAGAGTCACAGGACAACTCATCTTACAGTGACACAGCATCACCAAGAAAAAGAAAAACTATAACACTATTCACTGATTCACCATCGCCCCTCAAGAGAAAAAACAAAAATGGCTCCAAATTGCATGAAGAGAAGTCTCCCTCAACAAAGAGAAAAGTTTTATAATGTACAGACTGAGTTAAATAAATTGTAAATCCTTTTGATGTACCTGTGAGGAGCTGATTACCCGGAACCTTCATTTGTGCTATAACTTTGAGTCAACCCTTTCTCGTTTTCTTTTATTTTTATAACTATAATCTCCCATGGAAAAAAAAATTGCCTCCGCGGACTTAACCACAAACGACAAAAAAAAATGGCGGCTAAGGGACAAACTTTTTTCTGCGCTCCTTTGCCGTTTTCTTAAAATCAGTAATCTGAGTAATTGGTAATCGGCTCGTAATGGTGTAGTTTTCTTTCTTTGTAAAACGGGGGACGTTTTCGTGACGCTGGTAGGAGAATGTTTTGTTGGCCTTAGATGTAGACAATGGGTAATTCCACATTTTTTAAACAGTTTCAAATAAAACTTTTAAAGAAAAACTAGTCCCTTATTATTGGGCTGCCTGAGGCCTAATCAAAATATGAATGAATTACGTCTATGACGAAAAAAGACAAAATGGCGGACGAATCTCCTAGAAGGGCACGGAAGGGTAGTTGGAGCGACTTCTGAGTGGAGGGGCTCCCTCCTTTTTCATCATGAAGTTTGCTTTCATTGAAAGCCGAAACGACTGTCTTTTCTATTTTATACTTGGTTTAAAAGGAGCTATAAACTCAGCGTGGAAAATATATGACCACCAAACGCGTACAGTATACGCGTCTTGTTTTCATCAGGTCTACGTCAGGGCTAGTAGAGCGAGTGAGAATTGCCTCCCGCAAGGGGGTGCCCTTCTCAGGGTGTCCAGTTCCTATTTTTTCCTATTTTTTGAGCCTATTCCTATTTTCTCCTATTTTTAAACTAAAACCTCCTATTTTTCGTATTTTTTTAGCTGATGAAGCCAAAATTTGTAACAAAATTGAAAATGGAATTATAGTTGTATGTGTTTTTGAGTGTAATTAATCATGAAGCAAGTAGCATGTTGACTTTGATGTTTTAATATTAGTTAAAATGACAGTTACATTTGTTCTCTCCATGACCTCTATTGCCTGTTAGAGTTCTGTTAACATTTTTTTTTGGTTACTTTTTGTATAATTTTCTCGTCCACCTGCATGTATTGTATGAAGTGTTATAGTCCTCATGACTATTGAATATTAGTAAAGTCCAACTAGTGGTCAGGAGCTCCTGTAGTGGTCTATTATCAGTGCTGCGTTGTGATTGGTTGAGCTACTACTAGGCTATATGTTATAGCCCACTAGTAGCGAAAAGTGCGGGCTTTTTGGCGGCAAAAAATGATTAAAATCTAGCTTTAACTAGGTAATTTTTTTTTATTCTCGACATTTTTGACCAACTAGTTGGATTTTACTAAAACAATAATTATTCCTCTCGCCCTTATGGCCTCTGAGTCAATAACCCGTTCGGCCGCTATTGAATCAGAGCCCAATCGGGCTCCAGGAATAATTGTGAAATATTTTGCATAGCCCACTGAAACTGCATTTCAGTATCTGTACATGCTATATTTTATTTTGAAGTCTTGTTCGCTTTTACGTTCATCTTTGAAACCGAATGACAGGATCAAGTTGTCCTCTCACGACGCAGGCCAGATAAATCATCCAATCAGCTTCTTGTTTAAAAAACCAATCACTAGCTGATTCTGGATGTTACATGAAAAGAACAGACTAAAGTTTAGTTTACGGCAATAGCTCTCTTGGTGAGCCCTTGTTAACAGCTATACCTAAGCGACTGGTGAAGGATCCAATATTTTGGTTGCAAAATCGGTCTTGCAGTCATGGCTAAGCAGAGTGTTATATTCTTCTTAGAACTTAACCATGACTCACTTATAATCTGGTACCAAGTAGATCAATGTCATTTTGCATACACCGCGGAGAGCCCGGTTCCGTACTTAAAATTATGCGGTCTTTTGACTCAAACAAGCATATTCTCAACCAGCCACCGATTGCAGATTAATGGAAGGAAAGCTTTCCATAGGACTTTTTTCTATATCCTTCAATGATGACTCAATGGTAAGAAATTTCTATCCTAAGAAATTTCACTCTTCAAAGCTTTTGAAAGAATTGCAATCAACTGGAAGGGAATTTCCATATGATCACCTTTGATTATAGAACTATGCTCGACCTGTTGTCAATCATATTATTCTGATTAAATACAGCGTAACTGAGCCAATAAACTAAAACGTTACTGATCATTTTCACTCCTCCTTAGCCGCGAAAGTTGATCTAAATCCTGTGAACATAGAATCTGAGGACTCGTAGCCTTTATTATAACCCTTATGGGGTGCAAGCTATCTTTGTCGACAAAGATACTTTTGATTTTCCTATTTTTCTCCTATTTTTAATGCAAAGTTTCCTATTTTTCCTATTTTCTCAATCCTGAGTTTCCTATTTTCCTATTTTTTTGAGCAACCATACCGCTGGACACCCTGGCTTCTGTACATGTGGGCACATTCAGTATCCTCTTACGAGACATACGTGCCTTATCACTCCAACTACAAATTACATATGTAATGGTATCCAGCTAAGGAATAAGCGGAATACCACCAAATACCCTAAGCTACAATATACTTTTTTCTTCTGAAAATAAGAATCTATTTAATGTCCTAAATAACCTAAATTTGTTCTAATTACCATTTATGTAATAACCTATTTAGGCTAACTTGGGAAACTGCAGTTCATAATCGCGGGTTTTTACTACGAAAGCCGAGGAGGGTCTTCCGACTTCTGACTTCCGACTTCAGACTTCAGACTTCAGTCTTAAGACTTCATACTTCAAACTTCAGACTTCAGACTTGACAAAGTTCGAACTCCGGATTTCTGATTTCTGACCGTTGAGACTCAATGCTGCATGGTTCTGACTTCTGACTTCCGACTTCCGACTTCCGATTTCCATCTTCCCACTTTTCTTCGCACTTCCCACTTCTAACTTCCGACTGCCGACTTGACTCCTCTGCCAGGCTTGATTGCCGCTCGATCCACCACGCGGGTATTAATGCTCAAGAGAAAGAACGGCTGTACCGTTCTAGCCACAAAAGAGAACAACTAAAGTTGGTTTTGTAAAAAGCAACTAAGCACAAAGCCAATCAGGCAACTGATGAGGTTCGCTTGGGGAACCGAAACCATGGTCTTGCCTGATCACAAAGTGCAGTGGCAACGGTGATAACAAAACAGTACAAACACTGTTAAACTTATTAAAAACCTATAACCAAGGAAGGAAATACGCGCTCCAGTCAAAAGACTCACATTTTCTTTAGAAAAACACTAAGCTGGAATCTATTGAGTCACGATGCATTCTCCATAGTTGATGCAGCTTCATTTTAAGCTGCACTTCAATCTTATCATTTTAGATCTGTAAATCACTATCCGTGATAATTTAACGTCCTGTAAAGAAAACTAACGAGCTGGGCCCAGCGTGATACAGCATTGCAAATTCATGGACTAAAATCATAGTCACATAGTTATTCAGGTCCAGAAGGCATTATGGAGAAAATTAAGAGCCCTTACTCGGCCGTAATAAAAAGCTTTAAAGAATATGCTCTTGCATCAGAGGGCAAATCCTGCCGACCAGAAACAAATTAAAAACCACAGTAACTAAAATAAAATCGATACGTGTGCCATGACCTCTCAATGTGAAATAGGCGGCTTAACCAGAACCTTCTGGAGCATAATCTACCCAGCAGAAGGGAAAAAAAACGTTTTGAGAACAAGCAGCATTTTAACATAAGGTAAAAGTCGTGTAGGCCTATCACCGCCTTTCATTGCTACGGAAGTTGGAAGTCGGAAATCAGAAGTCGGAAGTTGAAAGTCGGAAGTCGGAAGTTCGTAGGGCGGGTAGGAGAGAACCCTGGGAACGAGGTTGACTAACTTTGTCAAATGTAGGCGAACCCTCCTAGAGTTGAATTCCTAAGAACCATATCCAAGTTCAGAAAGAGAGAGGAAATCTCGTCGTCGCTTGTATACTTCCTCTGTATATCGTGAAATTAAGCATTTTCACGTCGTAGTCGTGCAGTGACGGCAAAGAAATGTACAAAAAGGCGTGATGCACGTGCAAAATTGTTGTTTTGCTTATTAATTTTGTGGCGTTCCCGTAGCCGTCGCCGTCGTCGGATCTTAAGGTCCCTAAATTTTTACGCACGTACGCATCGCGTAAAAATTACGCGACACCGGAAATCAACCCTAAAATGTATGAAGGTAATTTTTTATCAGCGCTTAAATGTAAAAGTTGAGCGAAGTTTACGCATGTACATTTTACGCGCGTACGCAGGTAATGATTACGCGACAGTGGGCGTAGACAATTGACCAGTGTTGACGACGGAATTTTTTTCTCTTTTTTCTTCACCTACATTTGGCAAAGGAAGTGATTTGGAATAATCGCAAAAAAGACTGTAAGAGCACGAGTTCTTGTTTTTTTCTTAAAAAGCTATTTTTTTTTTACCGTTGTTGTGAGGCATTGACGCGTGGAGAAGAAAAAGTTACCTCTGCTCACAGCACTAGACGCTTCCGAAGACGTTGCTTAAAGTCCCCAAAATTTGTCACATGGCTGGTTCAGCTAGCATTAAGATGGCTGGATATTGGTCTCTTTCTTCTTTTTCGCCCTTGTTGTCCTCGATTAGCGTAAAATAATCATAATATGAACTTAACGATACTCAGCAATAATATTGACCTCATTAGTCAGTAACGCATGCATCATTGTTTATACAGTATAATGTATCGGTCAAATCGAAGCTTCAACATGCCCCCCCCCCCCCCCCTGAGCATACCCCGGGCATTTGACACCTTTGCCGTCCCGGGGAGGAGGGAATTTGATTATCAGAGTCTTCCAGGGGGTGGGGAATTTGATCCCCATGCTTTAGGGGTGGGTAATTTGAACTGTACCTTCGATTTCATGTAAAATCTTTGGCGTGGCGAGTTATCTTGGGGTACGCGGTGTTAGAGTATTTTCGTGGAAAAGATTGTGCCTTTGTGGCCAATTGGTTGCGAGGAAAGGGGTTAAACAAGCGTTGTGCCGTATTTGAAGTATTTAAATTTTAAAATTTTTAATATTGGATTCAGGCTTTGAATGTATGAATGTATTTTATTGTTGTGTTTACAGTGAAAGACAATACCTATATCGGCGATTCAATACAACAACATAAAATGAAATAAGATAAAAAGCTCAGGTCAACTACTTTGACCTACTGCAAGTATGTTAATTAATAAGGTGAACGATGATGCATGTCAGTGAAATGGATATGATGTAGTAATCTCAATAGGTGGGATCTTTTTTATAGAACGCTTTGTATGTTGCATGACGAAGGAAAGCTGAGCATTCAGTGACCTTGTAGCAGCGATTTCCGCCGCTTTGCACGAGACTTTTGTTCGTAGTAAATACGCTAACAGTGTTTCTCAGTTTTTGTTATATTTATAAATATTTTGTTCGACAACTGAGGGTGTTTCCTTCGTCCTTCTGTCATTTTTGTGCCTGTGAAATGTCCCCGGTGTGGGGGCATTTGATCACCTGAATGGACCCTAGTGTGGGGCATTTGAACGGTATTTTGGCCCGGCTAGGGGGGAATTTGAACAATAATATTCAAATAAGTCAAATGCCCGGGGGCTTGCCCGGGGGGGCATGATGAAGCCTCGGTTCGACCGATACATAACGCCGATGCGATAACTATAAGTTGCAAATAGCTTATTGGGGACGCTAAAATATAATATAACCTTTTCAATAATAAAAAGCTATATGCAATAAAAAAAAATTCAGAATGTGTCATCATATCACTAGTTTATATTAATGTACATCAGGAGTCAGCAGCAACACCCAGCATCAAGACCCATGATGGGTCTTGCCAGCATCCGCCATAGCCAGACTCGCTGCGTATTTCCTAGCCTGAGATCATGCCCTCTCCCTATTATCCCTTTATGTCTCTCACGGGAAGATGGCGTTATTTTTTTTCCCTCTCGAGCCAAAGAAACAAAGACGCAAAAAAAAAAAAAAATAACGCCTGATCTCAGGTTACGTATTTCCTGCCTAATTGTCGTTACGACTTCCTTATTTCACGACTTCCATATGGTACGACTTCCTTATTTCACGTTTTTAGAGGACAGGAAAGCATGCCAGACAACCTTTCAATTTCTTGTTCTGAACTTAGATTCACTCTTCAGAATTCAACTCTATAAAAATTTGCCAATATTTGACAAATTGAAGTAGTTGCCAACGATGAAGTTTGAAATAGCAAGAATTCACTTTTTAAGTTACGTTTTTGTCGCCGCCGCCGTAGTCACGTTGGTTAACAATTAAGCCTTGTAGTAACTGCGTCGAGTCCGAGGTATAAGTCCCCCAGCTTAGTTAAAGCCGCCCTTCTGTGACCACAAAAAAATTCAGTGTCACGTTTCATAATTCTGTGGAAAGGCTTTCAAGGAAAGGATCGAATGAAGAAAAGGCCAGAATGAACCAGAATAAAGGTTGGGGGAAGGGGAAAAAGGCTGTTTAAACCCCACGCTTTGCCAATGTCGATCGATCTGCGGGAACAATTAAAAGGGGTATTATAGCTTTAATGATTTTTAAAAAATTGAAAATGAAAACTTCAAATATAGTATTTTTTTGTGGAAAAGGTCAAAAGGAACGTGTCCTTGATTAAGAGTTTTGTTTTAACAGGAACAGGAAAGAGTTTAGTTTATTAATACCAATATATATGTCTGTGTCAATCGGTCAAAAAAACATCAACCACGCATACATCGCAAAATGCAAAATTTTTGAGGTTCATTCATCTGGCCACACTTGTGTGATTCATTCCATAACTGTATTTAAAGTATTCTAGTTAATCAAGTAAGGATAATTGACTACTCCTCATACTTGTATCATTGAACGAGCGTTTAATAGTACCACTTCTTATAATTAGTAATTATTGCATGAATGATGCTGAGGAAGATGTGAGGAATTATGCAGACCGGGGAAGGTTAAAAAGCGGTTGCTGGTTATTAGAGAGGTGTTTATGTACATTTCATTGTTCATTTCATTATTTATTTATTTATTTATTCATTTATTTAATTAATTATTTATTTATTTATTCATTTGTTAGACTGAGACGGAGGTACAAACCTCCAGGAACAGATCGATCAGACACTTTGTTGAATCGCAGGTTTAAACTACACAGTACAGCATCTCCTAACCCTTAGAAGCCGACCATGAAGTTAAAAGGGTCCCTAGTGGAGAGTCTCTTATTTATAGATATGACGTTCGTTGAATGTTTTTGGGTCCAATGCACCTTTTTCAGCTACGAGAACTGAGACAATGCGCAACATTTCAGGCAAAAAAAAGTTTGTTTTGATCTTATAGGTAAATGTTCATCGCTGCATACAGTCAAACCTGTATGTGACGGCCCTGAATAAGCGGTCACTGTATATTACGGTCACCGGACAACTTCCCAAAATTTTCAGTTGCCTTCCTCAGCAAAGGGTGGCTGTTTTACACAGGTTTGAGTATGTTACAATAAATAAACGACTTCGATATTCCTATACATTTCCTGAAACATATACCCTTGGTGTAAGAGACTCTTCCTGCGCGTTAGATGTTGGCCCCTGCACGCCAGAAATAAAACCTCTGGGCTAGTCGTTCAAACCGATGACAGCGCTATCCACTGGATAAATCGGATAAGTATTTGGAAAACCAATTGTGTTATCCACTGGATAGAGCTTAATTTCTTCTTAATGACTTAGTGACTTAATGTCAAGCAATACGTTAACAACAGTTTTTGCTTTATTGTAGTAGTTCATCCAGAAATGAAAAATAATTAGCATTGTCATGCATGATACAGCTGATGATAACGGCTTAACGGATTTGTCCAAAAATAAACGCCGTCTCCTGACCCCATTTACCGCCGTTTTCATCGTCCAGTCGGAATAAATCGAAGGTGATGAAACAACAATCCTGGATATGAAAAGAACGATCAAGATCTATTCAGTTCAAGTTTGACAACGTTAGTCTTTCGATGGCAACAAAAACAAGTGTGCAACGCGTTCTGGTTTTAAACCTTTTCCTTTTTTTGATTTTCTCGTTTTCGTCGTCGTGGTTTGCACGAGCTCTCCAGTATCATTCATTACCATGCAAATCGATGCTTGATATCTGGCGATTTCCTTGAAAAACCGACGATTCGATGGAAACCCAAAGAGAGGTTCATATGTGGTCATGTGAAGTCAAAATTGTGGGACTTTCTTTGCAGATCGTTTCCAAGACATAAGCTGTTAGCAGAGGTTGCTTTCCAGTGTAGTCTTTAAATGTTCAAAGATGTTCGCGCCGCAAACATTATTCACGTAGTCGGCTTGTTTTACGAATACTCTATGTACTACTTATTGAATGAGTGGGAGGGCCGGACGAAAAAATATTTGGCTCCAGGTCAGGACGCACGGACCGAGGCGGGAGCGCAGCGAGGTCTATTCTCCCACGCAGGCCTTTTTATGGGAGCTCGTATTTCGTCCCTCTCCTCAAACGCCTACGTGACCAATCAACAGCTGCGAAAAAAAGTGTTGACAGGCTAAACACGACACATAACCTCGTGGTAGTGTTAAAACGTGATCGGTTGCCTTTTTCCTTCTTTTCTTTCCTTCGCTAAGGTTATGCAATGCACGGAGTATTCTAAAATCTTTCTACATCTTACTTTTGCCGCTCTGAGTCTAACATTTATTAGAGGTCATAAAGCTTTCCTTGTGTTTTGGAGGGGGACAGAGGGGCGGGAGGGGTACAGGAGAGGGAAGACGAAAGGGCGGGAAGCGGGATCTCTAAGATGGCGGGAAGCGGGAGAGAAATTCAAAAAGGCAAGCTTTCGTTAATTGTTTCTGCTCATCATCCCGTCAAAGAAACGAACTCAGCAATGTTTCTTGACTTCCATTTAACGTTCTCCGAGGCCCTAAATCAAAATTTTAATGCGAGAAAAGTCAAAAAACGCAAATTCGCACCCGGGAAAGAAATCAAAGGCTCCTAGGAGCGAGCTCATAAATGAATTGAATTAGTGTAAAAAAAACCTTTCCATCGGAAATTTAGGTGTTTTAAACAGTTTAGGCGCTGTAACCGTATTCACTTTTCTCCTTCGTTTTTTTGTTTTTATTTTTAATGTTTATATTTCATGACTTTCTGTATGTTGATATACTTGATAGATCACGTTTACAATTGTTAATTTGATTTTTGGCTGGTGTTATTTTTGGCATACAGTATTTAGCATTTGGTTTTTGGCATCTGCTTTTGTCATATAGTGTTACGCATTTCGTCAGCGTTTCTTCGGTAACTTTTTGGCATCTCTATAGCACCCACGCTTTCCACCAACGACTAGGGAGCTTCCCTTCCTTGCCCGAAGCTGTACGTGTTCTCCCGCGGGGGGGGGGGGGGGGGGGGTACTTTGGTTAATATTTGCTGGGTATGTGCCGCTTGCCTCTCACACCCCCTACCCCATTATAGTCTATTTTTTGGCCAATTGTAGACCCCATCCAGGAGCCGAGTAATCGGCTCCAGCCCCATCTTTTCACGATCCCAACTTAGTCACTTTCTATTTATGCATCTACAGTATCAACGTGGTTTCAAGCGGCGGAATGTACTGCGGTCAATGCCACCTCATTTTTAAATTTAATAAACAACAACTTTCTGATTTTTTTAACAGAGTATCTTCCCATTTTGAATCCCTAATTACCCCAAAAATCCGGAAATTTGCGACCCCATCCATCGGCACATCCCTATTAGCTTATTAGCCTCTTGTAAGGGAGTACCCCCCCCCCCCGCCCCTCCCCCGGGCGTGTTCTATACCTTAGGAATTTAAACCCGACACAGTCGATGTATCCGATTGCATGTTCACCTAAATATTCTAGAAACTTGTTTTCAGCGTATTATTTCTGCTTAACGCAAG
This sequence comes from Porites lutea, assembly GCF_958299795.1. Classification (NCBI taxonomy): domain Eukaryota; kingdom Metazoa; phylum Cnidaria; class Anthozoa; order Scleractinia; family Poritidae; genus Porites; species Porites lutea. The sequence goes on along the minus strand of NC_133208.1, from coordinate 11,994,260 downwards.
GATCACTTTTAACTTATTAATTTAACGCTTGTTAGTTGTAAAATAATTTGCTTTCTCATGTGACTGTCAAACACTTTCCGAACGATAGTGGACTTTCTTGTAAAATAGCTAAGTTTTACCTTCAGGCCGAGTTTTATTTAAATCGTGGTTTTAAACAATCGTTTAAATGGACTCGAGGGTTTCCTATAAGTGCTTTCAAATAAAATTAATGTTTCCATATGCTGTTCAAAAAGAGTACGTAACGGTTAGTATATGTACTACGAGCTATTAAATACAGAATAAAGGCGCTTACGGTTAAATTAAACTGCTTTAGAACGCGCTTTTGCTAAACACTAGCTAAAAATCATTTTGATAAACGGACTGAGCTCGAGGCTGTACGTGCTCTGACCTAGCTAAGTAATTTAACGCAGTCGAGGTATCCTATTGCCCCTCTGTACTTGAGTATTCTAGAAAATTGTTCATTCCAGCGAAGCATTTCCTGTAGAAATTACATTAATGGCACTGATAAATGGAATCACCTTTTTTACAGAATTCAAGCAAACTTGTCCAAATAATAATAAACCGCAATAGATACTCCTCAACGTCACTTTAATCGAGGACCGTTTTTCGGCAGGTAAGGCTCTTTGGCTTATTATTCGCTTTTCGCTAAGCGAAATCCCATTGTCAGGCTGCGATAGCTCTTTCACACTCCGAGGACAGTTCGTCCAAATATACACTGAACAATGATCCCCGCTCAATTATTTCAACGTTCTTTTAACAACTCCTAAATGCATGTTAATGCATCTTTGATAACTGCAATAGCTATTACACTGCACAGTGGACTGAGACTATTGTCGCTGTAGTGGGATGTCAGAAGCGATGATCAAGCCTAGATAACCAGATTAGTGAAAACTCAGTTTAACTAAGAAAAATGACTTGTAACAATTTTCATCTTTGGCAAATTACCCTACATCTTTAACACTAAACCCGGGCTTCTGATTTGTTTAATTTACATGATAACGGGAAAAACACAATAAAGTGCGGGAGTCGGGAGACAAAGGAATAAAAGATGGTCTCAATGGGGTGGTGGCATTTACGGTTATCGGCTAAAATTTTGGCTCTTTTACGGCTATCGGCTAATTTTTTTCAGTTACGGTTAACAAAAAAGTTAAAAATTAACTTCTTTTGTTTCAAGAAATTAAATATTAATTAACCTGTATTTTTTGTATCTTTAAAGCAAAATAAAGGTCTTAGGATCATCTCGGGATATGAAATAAGCTATTCTTTTGAAAAATTTTAACATTTGATAGATCATACTTTTTATGAAGTATTCCACTTCTAATATTATTTTACACATAAAAATGTCAATTGTCAATTTAAAAATAATCTTTGTGAAAAAGCAAAGCACACACGCGAACGCCTAACTCAAGGCCGGGGCGCGACATTCATTACAACAGACTGCCCGCTGACTTTATCCTTCAACTTCGACGGATAGTTTGAAGACGGGATTATCCGTTCCAGATAGCCTGTGTACAACCGCCCCTTCCCCTCAGAAAAAAAATCGGAGAGGGGGTGTCTGTCGGGAAGGGGGGACTGTACACAGACTATTCTCAGACGGATAATCCGTTTCTAGTCCTAATGTCAAAACGGCCAATGACAAAATTCTCGTGTCCAGTGTTTTTAATGGTAGCGAAAGGACTGTACGGAACCACTGTCAGCTGTTTTGCCTTGTCCGTAGGCCTTATTATTTCGCGCGGCTCATGCGTTTCGGGTCAAGTGGTCCGAGCGAGTTCGCCACCGAAATGCCTTGACCGAAATTGTGTGGGAAGACGCCGTACAGGGACTAGGCATGGCAATGTCTACCGTAGCGTCAGAGAAAAACAGGGAAATGTTGTTTATCGGCAACTTGTTTTACAAGCAGTGAGATCTCTTCGTGTTGTTTCACTAGTGTTTCGAGGGTTCAGCCACCTGAAAATCGCAAATATTAATCCCCAGCAAGAAGCCACACTTTCGCTATGGAAAAAAAAATTAGTTCCCCGAGAGAGCGGCGGAAATGGAAATGGATCTTGGTCTTCACCTAAAAGGCGCTTTACCTAACGTGCGTACGGAGCCACACTAGCCGCGAAATAAAAAACGCAACCATAAGTGAGTTTAATACCTTCCTTAAAAGTAGCAAATCTAGGGAACAATTTCTTTTACGGTTAACTTTTTTTAACCCTATTTACGGCTAACGGTTAAAATTTTTCAAATTTTACTGCTATCGACTAAATTTTTGGCCGTTTTACGCCTATCGGTTAACCCCATTGAGACCCTCATAAAAAGGTACGGGAGGCGGGAGAACGGGGTACGGGAAGCGGGAGGTTGTGACCCCCTGTCCCCCCAACTGTGTTTCATGCACATCGAGTAATTATCAGGTTACCCTGCGGTCAAGATCAACTTTCCAGAAATGTGATGTGATTAGCTAAGCTTGGGAAAGGAATGTTGTTCTCGGTGTCCAGTACTGTACTGTATAGCGTGGTAAACTAAGTCTCTAGCCAACTGATCGTTCACGAACATCTTTCCGGCCCTGCTACCGCCTGTATGCCCAACATTACTGAGGAAGTAGACTTAAGCAACCGTAGAGGCACAAGAACGGCGAAAAAAGATTAGAGAAACACACTTAACAACTTCGCACGCCCATCACGCTTGTTTGCACGTTGTTTTTTTTTTTTACATTATACACTGACAAGGAATTTAGCCAAATAGCTTATTGGGGACACTAAAATATAACCTTTTTAATAATAAAAAGCTAGCTATATGCAATAAAAAAATTTTCAGAAAGTTTCATCATATCAGTAGTTTATATTAATGTACGTCAGGAGTCAGCTGCAACACCCACCATCCGCCTTAGCCAGTCTCAATGCGTATTTCCTGACTAATTAGGGACCTAAAGATCCGACGACGGCGACGGCAACGAGGACGTCAAAAAAGCAATAGGTCTAATAACCAAAACAACAATTTTGCATGTGCATCACGCTTTTTGTACATTTCCTTGCCGTCACTACACGACTACGACGTGAAAATGCCTAATTTCACGCTTTAGAGAGGAAGTACACAAGCGACGACAAGAATTTCCTCCAGCCTGTTCCGGGCCATGATATAGTAGAGCGCGGCGGTAAGTGGGGAGCGAGTTAAGTGAACGCCTGGAACAGGCTAAAGTTCCTCTCTGTTTCTGAACTTGGTTGTGGTTCGTAGGAATTCAACTTTAGGAGGGTTCACCTAAATTTGACAAAGTTAATCGCGATGAAGATTGAAAGAACGCGAATTTACTTTTTCAACGACGTTTTTGCTGCCGTCGCCGTCCTCGGATCTTAAGGTCCCTATTGTCGTTAATTGCGCGACTTCCTTATTTCACGTTTTTAGAGGACAGGAACGCAACTCAGGCAACCTTTTAATTTCTTGTTCTGCACTTAGATTCAGTCTTCAGAATTCAACTCCATAAATTCGCCACTATTTGACAAATTGAAGTAGATGCCGGCGATGAAGTTTGAAACAGCAAGAATTCAATGACTTCGCACTTAGTCTCACCTTGAAAAAGAGGCTATGGGCAACTCAGAAATGGTCTGTTGAGGACAGGAATCTTATGTCTCCTCCTGGAGAAAGAAACGCCATTTTACATGGTCATCCAAGCTACACAAAAGTCTAGCCGTTTGCAGGGCGAAGCCAGAATCTTCAATTCCCAGTTTCTTTAAGACCCTGAGCCTGGTCCATCCCTAGGGTTTGAACCCGCGACCTCCTGCTCTGCAGTCAAGTACTCTACCAGGGCTGTCACTAAAGGTGATGTTACACAAGACGATTCGCAACAATGCTTTTTAGCACAACACAGCATTGCAACATTGCTTCGAGATTGTTTGAAACAGTTACAGCAATGTTCCAATATTGCAACGCTTTGTTGCACTGAAAATCATCGTTGCGAATCGTACCTTAAGAGCCAGGGGCCGGGGATTTTCCCTGGCTACTATGAAAGTGCGCCCCAGCTACTCGTATAGGAAACAAAAGGAAAACAGAACTAAAAGAATTTTCAAGCTGTACAATTCCCTTCCCTTGCATGTACCCAGCAACTTCAAATTTTAGCGACAGCTCTGCTCTACTAACGCTGTTAGTCCTCCACCCCAGTTAGTCACTAGAGTCCTGGCCAACAAAGTTGTCTGTAAGTCATTGTCAATTGAACCACCCTTTAACCGCCACTTTCCTAAGCTGATGGACACCTAATGAAGGTTTTACTGTATTATGACACGCTCTTTTTTCTTTAGACTGGATGTGAGGTATTGATGCATAACCGACCAGGAGGCTACGCCCACATGAATCAGTTCATCAAGAATATGTTTGTGATTTGTGTTCCATTTCGAAAGGAACTCTTGTTGGACTTTGCTATGTATTTAGTGAAGCAAAATGCAGACATTACAGAAGCACAGGAGCTGTTAACTTCAAAGCTTTCACACAAATCATTCTCATCATGTCCTCTTCTAAGAGCATACTCAGGACTCTTTGCTTATCTCTCGTGGAAAAAAAGCAGAATCCAGTTGGAGAAGAGGGATGTAGAGGGGGAAGATATTGAAGAAATGAGTCACATTTCTGACAGTGCATCTTTAACAAACCTTAAGCGACAGATGGATTTTCATGGAAAACAGGCATTACTTTTGTTTGCTGGTCTAGTGGAACACAGTGGAGTGTGGGATATTTTTGTAACAAGACAAATTGAGATGTTGAAATATTATAACAAAGATGATGAAGCTAGGAAGGTCTTACTCAGATACAAGGAGAAAAATCCAGAAAATCCTAATGCTCACAGGTACATGTGATCTCACAGGAGCACTGTTAATGTCTAGAAAAAATAGTTTTTGTTGCTCATCCTAGTGGATATATACAGTTAAATATATGAATGAACTCCCAATGTACAAGTTCATATTTTATGGGTATAACTATAGTCACGTGATATGGTATTTCACTTGAGGTGTACTGTACATGTATATATAAACTACTTGTACTTTTAGTCAGTCTTCATTAAGCCATTAAATTGGACTGGTGAATTTTGATCTTCATTGTTTCAGTGATTTGATCATCCTTCAAGTCACCATTCCTAAGTATGCCCTTGTGTATATGTTGTGTTTCAATTTTATCCTTGGTTTAAAATTTTATTTCTCTTGGTTCTTGGGTAAGGTAATGTATGATTTATAATTAGTTTAAATAAGGGAAAGAAAATTTAACCTTGGGATGAAATTGAACCACAGCATATACAGAGGCCAGGTCTTGGCCCCCACCCCATCTGGTCATTGTTGGACTTACAGTGTAGTTCCTTGTTATGCAGTGCCTGCATAATCTGACATACATGTATGTCCTTGTGGTTCCCTTTGATCATTTGCTGTTAGTATTTTCACCTTTTCACGTTTGATTTAATTATGTTAAAAGACGTTACAATGTTTGTAAAATGCTGAAGTGGAGCACATCATAATAAGTTATTGCAAAGATACCCCTATAATGGTCTACCTGTTTACCCTATTTAATAGTCATCTTATATAGTATTTGCATCCCTGGCCTTTGAAAACATTGTTAAAGCTATAGAATGTGGAAGTATATGAATTAAGTCAATAAACTGATAGTGGCATTTCAGGCCATAGTATGGCTTTCTCACACACCAATGGTAGCCATGCCAAGCCCTCTGCCGCAGCCTGACCTTTATTCCAAAATATTCATAAAAATGTACACATAACACACCCCTTAGAAAAGTGGGGCACCAACAGCCTACAAAACTGAAATCTTAGGGTGGATGGGTGGGAAGGTCAGTAATGGCAGACACAACAAAAGCAACTGCCTGCCTTTTGGTCACGTAACCACTACACAGGCCCCCAGTGGTGTGTGAGAAAAACATTAATATTATTTTTCTTATTTTGTTACACTCAACTTCTTTCTTAGCAACAAGATCACACTTTTCTGACCATGATAAATTACATTGTTATTTTAAGGTATTTGTATTACTTCCTCAAAGAGGAAAAAACAGACAGACTAGAACTTTGTAATGTGCTGGAGGGCTTACTTCATATTGATCCAACAAGTGAACTGAGTGAGGAGTACATCAAGCTTAAGATGCATGAGACTGGTGAGTAAAAACTGTAAGAAGATGAGACTTGTACTGACCAAAATGATGCATCTTTTTTGAGGAGGACTTGTGGTTCTGGCTCGTAAACTCAGGGATGATTTTTTGATCATTCCCTCAAGAAGTTTGCGCATATTTTCTGTTTTCCCTTTTATATTTATTGTGAGGTACTGTAATTCACACTTCAGTCTTTTATTTCCATGGACGACTTTTTCACAACTTGACGCTGTTTATTGCTCAGCACTATAATTCCTCACAAAACCAAGGCCATAAGGCCTAGTGAACATTTGTAATTTTGTCAAAATTTGCATTGCGCTTTGAAAGTGGGTAGATCCAACAGCAAGCAAAAACACCAGGTGGCCATATTTCTTTGTATCTCTTAATTAGTGCCCGAAATATAACGTCATCAAGCTAGCCTAGGCTGTTGATTTGTGGCTGTTTTGGTGATCAAGAAATGCTTTTAGTGATAAATTTGGGTGGCAGAAGTATTTCACAGAGAAAATTGTAGAAATTTGGACCATCTGCTTCATAGTGGCAACAACAGGGTCCTGAAGTCTTGAACAATGAAAAACTTTCTGTATAAGGACAATTTGGTGTTTTTTACTCAAAGTATCTAATTAAGTGTATTCTTCAGCCCCCCTCTAAGCCTACAAAACCATGAGGGATATATAGTTTTTTTTTACAGCTGTAGCTTCAAGTGTGAAATTTATTCAGCTCTGAAATAGCTGCTATCCTTTAGCTTTAGTATTGTTATTTGCCCTTACAGGTATTGTTTTTTGTCATGACTGTGCAAATGCAATATTTTGTGAGACAATAATGTAAGCGCCTGAGAAAATGAACTCTTTGAATTTTGTTTTTAAGTCCTGGAAAAGTCCTTGAATAAAGTTAATGAAACCTGTATTAACCATGAGCAATTTTTAGTCACAAACCATTTCAAATGGTCAGTTTATTGCGTCAAAAGTACTGACCAAACATAAATTTTAGAAGTGAAACTATTCAAACGAAAGAGAGTTTTTTCAGTTTGTGTTCAATTTTAAGCTTAGACATTACATTGTTCTGTTGCTTATTTGTGCCTGAAAAAGAAATTTTCTTGAGCCTACTGAATATGGACACCTTGTCCCTTAACTTCTGAATTAAGTGGGTTTCTAGATGTATTTTTATTCTTCTACTCTGCAGATCAATCAAAAGGACTTCTTGATGCACTGGCAGCTTTTTTCATTAAGCTCGACCATGCAGCTTGCCGGCAGAGTATCAAAGATTGGGAAGCATTTGCTGAGACTCTTCACATGTATTTTGCCACACATGAGAAGAATAGTTTGGGGGAGCTTTGGAACGACCGATCTGATTGGTGGCCACAATATCACTTTCGTCAGGATCTGGTACCTTCGAAAGATCAAGTGTCAGAGACTGACTGGCAACTGGCCCAACACAAAGCTGATGCAGCAAGATGGCTCCTCGGGAAAAGTATGGTTACTATAATTTTATTTGAGTTGGCATCATCATTAATCTTTAAAAAGTGGCTGCTTGCCACCATGTCAACATTAAAGTTTGACATAATTTGAATCTTATCTCAGCAACATCAACAGTGAGGGTGCTTTCCAAAAGTCAGAACTGGCCGGCCAGACCATGACCAGGCCAGTCATTTTGTAAATTAAATAAACTTTTTCCAAGAGTTTTTGCTGAAAAACCATCTCCTTCGTGCCTAATATTTAGGATTTGATAGATCTGGATGTAGTTTAGATTATAAGTGAAATTCTCATTATGATGAGAATGGTCTGGCCGGTCAGCTCTGACAAATAAAAAGCACCCTTAGTTTATCTCAACAAAGTTTTTCTGGGTGAAGGAAGTTTGGTTATAGAACTCTTAATGGCTGTTTGTACAAGATTATAAAGTGGTCTTACTTTTCGTAAAGTTCTTTTCAACTCCTCACCACATTCTCGCAATGTATTTTGAGGGAATGTTTTCATAATTCGACAACAAACGGGGACTCCTGAAGGAGTGGTGGTGGGGGTGGAACAACCCCTTCTTTGGCCTGGAACTGCTGCTGGACACACATGTCCAATATACACAAACGGATACGATTCGTCAAACTGATGGTCCATTGGTACCAATGGTACCAATAGAAAAGGGTGTCATTCCAATGGTTCTGTTGGTGAATATGCATCTCATCAAGGGGACTTTGATTATTTTCCCCTGTGAGCTGGCTGGGTACAGGGCAATTCCAATGGTCCATTGGTACCAATGGTACGATTTGTACCAATGGAAAATGATGCCATTCCGATGGTTCTATTGGTGCAAAACAAGTTCGCTTTTACACCAAGTAGAAACGCGCTAATAATTATTATGAATATTCCTCGTTCTATAAGCCAACCACGCAATGACAAGTTCGCTTTTACACCAAGTAAAAGCGCACTATAATTATTATGAATATTCCTCGTTCTATAAGCCAACCACGCAAAACAAGTTGCCTTTTACACCAAGTAGAAACGCGCTAATAATTATTATAAATATTCCTCGTTCTATAAGCCAACCACGCAAAACAAGTTGTCTTTTACACCAAGTAAAAACGCCTTAATAATTACTATGAATATTCCTCGTTCTATAAGCCAACCACGCAAAACAAGTTGCCTAGCTTTTACACTAAGTAGAAACGCGCTAATAATTACTATGAATATTCCTCGTTCTACAAGCCAACCAGGCAAAACAAGTTGCCTTTTACACCAAGAAAAAACGCGCTAATAATTATTATGAATATTCCTCGTTCTATAAGCCAACCACGCAAAACAAGTTACCTTCTACACCAAGAAAAAACGCGTTAATAATTATTATGAATATTCCTCGTTTTATAAGCCAACCACGCAAAACAAGTTGCCTTTTACACCAAGAAAAGACGCGCTAATAATTATTATGAATATTCCTCGTTCTATAGGCTAACGACGCAAAACAAGTTCGCTTTCACGCAAAGTGGAAACGCGCTAATAGTTACAAAGCGAGGGCGACGTATATATCTAGCGCTAATAATATCTCAAGATGCTGCGAGTATAACAAACATCGTACGAACATTATAAAATTGAAAGGTAACGCGTCACTCTCGTGTTCGTTCTGTTTATTGTGATTCACGAGCAAACAACAACATGACATATGAATGTCTTCTTTCCTGTACACAAGCACTATTTCTTGGTAATTCTTACTTGTTTAAAAGAACCCGAAACAACGCGGAAAGGCACTGTGAAATTAACTTCTGAAATTACTTAGCGCAATGTCATTATCTACATGGAAGTGTTTAAACCAAAACAAGTTTTCAATGAGGAGTTTCCGAAAAGGATGGTTATATCATGCTGTTGGTTATGACTTTGTATTGTATTTGGTGGTTCCTAAAAGAGCCGTTTTATATTCAAGGGACTGAAGTCACTTTTCACTGTTGACGTGGGGTTTGTCGTGGTAACCCATTGAGGTACAACAGTTTGCTATAATCAAGGTCGTAGTAAAACCATTGATGTCTTTTACTGTCAACGTTGTCGTTGACAAATTGTATTTGCCGTGCTCTTTTCTCGGCTGTAGCTTGCGATGAGGCCCAGGACTGAGCTAGAAGAATCCATCTACTGATGATTTCAGGATTGCACCCGTTGCCGTGGAAAAACAGCAGAAGTTTGAATGTTTCCTTATCACCCATTGGTTTCTTCAGAATATGAGGCGAATATCCTTAGGCCACGATTTCTCTGGAAAAAAGGCGTCGCCGTTGAGCAGTCGGAATAGCTGTTTCCTTTCTTCCACGACTTCTTGCCGAGATAGCAGTCGTATTTCTTCTCGGTACATAGATATCATAGCCATGTTCCAACTGATCGTATAACCGTGAACTGAGACCACGCCGATAGTGAGTGTAGATTTATAAACACGCATCGTTATGTGAGCAACATTTCACATCACTTTGAGATTTTTTATTGTTCTTATTGTCTTATTACTGTTTGTAAGGATTATGCAATTTTCTCACTTTTTCGGTATTCTTTGTTATTCTGAAAATGAAGCGACCTAACTGTTATCTCACCTTTTTATTGGATGAGGCGTGATAGCACTCTAGGGACATTAGAAGTTCGAGTGATTGTGTTCACGTCTATTAGGGATAAACTGAGCACGTTGTAATTTCGCTGGCTTGTTGTCGCTTCAGTCTACACACCTGCGTGATTTTCGAAACTTCCGTAAAGTCATGGCTGCCCGTATGCAAAGATTGGACGTCGATTTGGAAAAATGTTACGAAAACAATCTGGATTGGACATTGTTGCCAGAGAACCTAGGAAAAGTAAGTACTCTTCTTTTTAGAAATTTGACTATTATTTAGCCAGGGACACCCAAAGACCGTTTTCTGTAAAAAATTGCTAGATGAACGTTCCATTCATGTACAATTTTCGAAGCTTCTCTAATAAATTCCCTACGATTTTCTGAAGTTTGATTTTCATATTTTACTACACAGGTTACACTATTTTCCTTAGATAAAAAAAGCCTAAAATTTTCGGATTTTTGGAATTTTTGGAATTGCCCTGTACCCAGCTAGATCACATGAGAAAATAATCTAAGCCCCCCCAATGAGATGCATAGTCACCAATAGAACCATTGGAATAGGGTGCTTTTCTATTGGTACCAATCGTACCATTGGTACCAATGGACCATCGGAATTGCCCTGTACCCAGCCACACCACATGACAAAATAATCTGAGTCCCCCTAATGAGATGCATAGTCACCAATAGAACCATTGGAATAGGGTGCTTTTCCATTGGTACCAATCGCACCATTGGTACCAATGGACCATTGGAATTGCCCTCTACCCAGCCAGACCACATGAGAAAATTATCTAAGTCCCCTTAATAAGATGCATAGTCACCAATAGAACCATTGGAATAGGGTGCTTTTCTATTGGTACCAATCGTACCATTGGTACCAATGGACCATCGGAATTGCCCTGTACCCAGCCGGACCACATGAGAAAATAATCTAAGTCCCCTTAATGAGATGCATAGTCACCAATAGAACCATTGGAATAGGGTGCTTTTCCATTGGTACTAATCGTACCATTGGTACCAATGGACCATCGGAATTGCCCTGTACCCAGCCACACCACATGACAAAATAATCTAAGTCCCCTTAATGAGATGCATAGTCACCAATAGAACCATTGGAATAGGGTGCTTTTCCATTGGTACCAATCGTACCATTGGTACCAATGGACCATTGGAATTGCCCTGTACCCAGCCACTTGGTACCAATGGTACCAATAGAAAAGGGTGTCATTCCAATGGTTCTGTTGGTGAATATGCATCTCATCAAGGGGACTTTGATTATTTTCCCCTGTGACCTGGCTGGGTACAGGGCAATTCCAATGGTCCATTGGTACCAGTGGTACGATTTGTACCAATGGAAAATGATGCCATTCCAATGGTTCTATTGGTGCAAAACAAGTTCGCTTTTACACCAAGTAGAAACGCGCTAATAATTATTATGAATATTCCTCGTTCTATAAGCCAACCACGCAATGACTAGTTCGCTTTTACACCAAGTAAAAGCGCACTATAATTATTATGAATATTCCTCGTTCTATAAGCCAACCACGCAATGACAAGTTCGCTTTTACACCAAGTAAAAGCGCACTATAATTATTATGAATATTCCTCGTTCTATAAGCCAACCACGCAAAACAAGTTGCCTTTTACACCAAGTAGAAACGCGCTAATAATTATTATGAATATTCCTCGTTCTATAAGCCAACCACGCAAAACAAGTTGTCTTTTACACCAAGTAAAAACGCCTTAATAATTACTATGAATATTCCTCGTTCTATAAGCCAACCACGCAAAACAAGTTGCCTAGCTTTTACACTAAGTAGAAACGCGCTAATAATTACTATGAATATTCCTCGTTCTACAAGCCAACCAGGCAAAACAAGTTGCCTTTTACACCAAGAAAAAACGCGCTAATAATTATTATGAATATTCCTCGTTCTATAAGCCAACCACGCAAAGGTTAGCGCGGGACGCCAAATGCCAAAAATAAGGCAAGGAGGTAACCAGGCAACCCTGGAAGCGGGAACCACCCTTGCGAGCAGCTGCTAACTGGCACCGTCACACTGAGAAAATACTCAGTGGAAGAGATACTTATCAAGTGACATACTTACCTGCGCACCTAGACATGACAGCGGGGAGGGAGGAGAGGGAGCAAGAATCCGCAAAGTTTCTCCAACACAAAGCTAAAAGGTGATCCGCAACGATCAGCGAGAATAGCTTGCAAAATAATTAACAATTATTGGACGAGGTTGAGCAATGTGATTTGTCTGTGGCGTGCGAGACAATGACAAATCACGATATTTTGCGATAACCGAGTTCAATAATTGTTTTATCATTCGATCACCGAGTTTGTTTTTTTAATGAATATCCTTGGGAAGCCAAGCGATCTGCCATTTTCACGCAAGAGCGATGGCAAGAAGGAGAAAACAAGGTTTCCTTTACGCATGAGCAGAATATTATTTGCAGCCAAACACTACATTCCTCTTTTCAAGTACAGTATAACAAACTTGTTTAACCCTTGAAGTCCCGAGAGTTATCAACATCCATTTTCTCCCAACAGCATCAACAAATAATTATGAGAAGAGGTTGTGGGAACTGGTAAAATGATCCACAGAGAGAAAATGGTTTGATCTTTCATCGAATTCTCTCAACTGATTTTGTAAGGAAATGTATGGAGATCAGTGCAGAGAATTTGTATGTGGGTATTAGGGTTTAAAGGGTTAACATTTTGACAACAAAGAAATGTTGTAACCAGGGGCATAGACAGCTCTTAGACCTGTAGGCCCAGGCTTACAAATTTTTGGTTTGATCACTCTTCCGCTTGTAATAAATTATGCGTTGTTGGGGTGAGCTAAAAAGCTTGAGATCTTAAAGTGTTGGTGAGGTCAGTGCATTAACTAGTCATGCGTGCAATTTTCAGGATATGTGGAAATGAAAGTCAGCCAGGCCTACAACTAGTCCAAAAGCTGGCTACGCCTCTGGTAACAGCACAAATGCTGCGAAAATGTTGCATTTGTCTGAAAGGCACTTGACGTTTTGTCTCTTTGTTTCAAAGAAAACCCTTTCACCAAGGCTGTGAAGAGGCAAGAGTCACAGGACAACTCATCTTACAGTGACACAGCATCACCAAGAAAAAGAAAAACTATAACACTATTCACTGATTCACCATCGCCCCTCAAGAGAAAAAACAAAAATGGCTCCAAATTGCATGAAGAGAAGTCTCCCTCAACAAAGAGAAAAGTTTTATAATGTACAGACTGAGTTAAATAAATTGTAAATCCTTTTGATGTACCTGTGAGGAGCTGATTACCCGGAACCTTCATTTGTGCTATAACTTTGAGTCAACCCTTTCTCGTTTTCTTTTATTTTTGTAACTATAATCTCCCATGGAAAAAAAAATTGCCTCCGCGGACTTAACCACAAACGACAAAAAAAAATGGCGGCTAAGGGACAAACTTTTTTCTGCGCTCCTTTGCCGTTTTCTTAAAATCAGTAATCTGAGTAATTGGTAATCGGCTCGTAATGGTGTAGTTTTCTTTCTTTGTAAAACGGGGGACGTTTTCGTGACGCTGGTAGGAGAATGTTTTGTTGGCCTTAGATGTAGACAATGGGTAATTCCACATTTTTTAAACGGTTTCAAATAAAACTTTTAAAGAAAAACTAGTCCCTTATTATTGGGCTGCCTGAGGCCTAATCAAAATATGAATGAATTGCGTCTATGACGAAAAAAGACAAAATGGCGGACGAATCTCCTAGAAGGGCAAGGAAGGGTAGTTGGAGCGACTTCTGAGTGGAGGGGCTCCCTCCTTTTTCATCATGAAGTTTGCTTTCATTGAAAGCCGAAACGACTGTCTTTTCTATTTTATACTTGGTTTAAAAGGAGCTATAAACTCAGCGTGGAAAATATATGACCACCAAACGCGTACAGTATACGCGTCTTGTTTTCATCAGGTCTACGTCAGGGCTAGTAGAGCGAGTGAGAATTGCCTCCCGCAAGGGGGTGCCCTTCTCAGGGTGTCCAGTTCCTATTTTTTCCTATTTTTTGAGCCTATTCCTATTTTCTCCTATTTTTAAACTAAAACCTCCTATTTTTCGTATTTTTTTAGCTGGTGAAGCCAAAATTTGTAACAAAATTGAAAATGGAATTATAGTTGTATGTGTTTTTGAGTGTAATTAATCATGAAGCAAGTAGCATGTTGACTTTGATGTTCTAATATTAGTTAAAATGACAGTTACATTTGTTCTCTCCATGACCTCTATTGCCTGTTAGAGTTCTGTTAACATTTTTTTTGGTTACTTTTTGTATAATTTTCTCGTCCACCTGCATGTATTGTATGAAGTGTTATAGTCCTCATGACTATTGAATATTAGTAAAGTCCAACTAGTGGTCAGGAGCTCCTGTAGTGGTCTATTATCAGTGCTGCGTTGTGACTGGTTGAGCTACTATACTAGGCTATATGTTATAGCCCACTAGTAGCGAAAAGTGAAGGCTTTTTGGCGGCAAAAATGACTAAAATCTAGCTTTAACTAGGTAATTTTTTTTTATTCTCGACATTTTTGACCAACTAGTTGGATTTTACTAAAACAATAATTATTCCTCTCGCCCTCATGGCCTCTGAGTCAATAACCCGTTCGGCCGCTATTGAATCAGAGCCCAATCGGGCTCCAGGAATAATTGTGAAATATTTTGCATAGCCCACTGAAACTGCATTTCAGTATCTGTACATGCTATATTTTATTTTGAAGTCTTGTTCGCTTTTACGTTCATCTTTGAAACCGAATGACAGGATCAAGTTGTCCTCTCACGACGCAGGCCAGATAAATCATCCAATCAGCTTCTTGTTTAAAAAACCAATCACTAGCTGATTCTGGATGTTACATGAAAAGAACAGACTAAAGTTTAGTTTACGGCAATAGCTCTCTTGGTGAGCCCTTGTTAACAGCTATACCTAAGCGACTGGTGAAGGATCCAATATTTTGGTTGCAAAATCGGTCTTGCAGTCATGGCTAAGCAGAGTGTTATATTCTTCTTAGAACTTAACCATGACTCACTTATAATCTGGTACCAAGTAGATCAATGTCATTTTGCATATACCGCGGAGAGCCCGGTTCCGTACTTAAAATTATGCGGTCTTTTGACTCAAACAAGCATATTCTCAACCAGAGAACCTAAACAGCTTAATTTCCAAGAAACAGAAAATTTATAAGAGCCTTTTGAGCTAACTTCGAAAAGCACCTATTACTTAGTTTTTACTGTGTACTACTAAATGAAAGAGCAGGGGGGGGGGGGAGGGGGAGGAAGAGTTAGGGTTAGGGTTAAGGTTAAGGTAAGGACTAGGGATAGGGTTAGGATTAGAAATCAGATTAGGTCGAGGTTGGGGTTAGGGTTAGGAATAGGTTAGGGTTAGGGTTAGGAATAGGTTAGGGTTAGGTTGGAGGGTTAGGGTTAGACGAGCAGTCTCAACTGATTTCAATGGTCATAACACATGAGTTGATCGACTGAGTTAAACGTTCGCCTTGTCAGGAAAAGGGTGTTACGTTAAGCTGGTTAGGGTGGATAGCTAAAGTTGAGCCAAGGTTTAGGGTTAAATAAGGATAAAGGTTACAAACAAGAAGTACGGTTTGTTGAGGGTTAACGTTTGAGGGACTTCTGGGCAGGATACCAAATTACGTTGCGTTACATATCAATTACATCGCCGTACTGAGCGTAGGATTGAATTTCAAAAGACGGGTCAGGAGGTGAGAAATACAGAGATGTAGTTTCAATATAGGCGATTTTCGAAGACTAATCACCGGTCAAGCAAATAGTTTTGAATTAACGTTATCTTACAAGACGTTTCGCTTCGCTTTCTTCGTGTTTGACCACAGCAGAGCACAGATAATATAAACATTTCAGAGAGTAAATATTCCAGCTCCGAGGGGGCGGGTAAAACCAACGGCCACATCTGAAAGAAAAGGACAAAAGGAAAACCTTGTTTAAAGAAAATTCCTCAACACGTGTTTAAAAAGTAATATATCTCTTCTACATCATTTTCCCTAGATCAGTTTCATCCTGCAATGGTTTTGTAATCGCCGTACCGGTGCATAAAGCAGATTAAAAACATTGTACCGAACATTCCGGAGAATCAAGCATAAATGGCGCTCGTCGTCGCGACGGTGCTATAGCGCGGGAACTTTAACATGCTTTGAGGAAAAATAGTTACTCTTTCGCGATCCGATCAGCATTTAGCTTGCAATGCCAACAATAAATTGAAAATGAACGACAATTCAGCCTGTGCAGTAGGACGGCGGCTCTTTTTAAACACAGTAAATTTCCAGAGTCGCTCGACACATGACCAAAAATAAACCTTCGCTATACGAAACCACAGACTTTGATTTGAACTACACTTTCACGACTTTGTAACATAACCTTTCCTGGCAAAAAGCCTGCTACTCACCGTTGTTGTTCGCTTATTCAAAGATCAGCACCTCCGTCGTAGACACTGAAACACAACAACAGAACAGTCTCACTGTAATGGTCAAATATTAAACATGTTTTTAACCTTTCTCGCAGTGCATTCTGGGAAATCCGTGTTCAACTCGTGCGGGACACATTACATCCTGGCAATAACAAGACAATGTATAAGTCTCCAGCAAGGCAAAAATCACAGCCAAAAACTTCGTTGGCCCTCTTTTCTTATGTCCAAACTAATCAATTTGCCCCTTATTGCCTGCTGGAGACTTCTTCACGGTGTGCAGAGCTGGGCAGAGACGTTATACACCATCCACCGGATGGTCTCTCGGATTGTGCCCGAAGCCCGGTTCTTTGAGCAACGAGCGCCCATTTAAGCCTTCCCGGACTTAATGATGTCCCAGGCACTTTGCAAACCGTGGAAATAGAATTTCTTGCCAAACTCGGCTCATATTAGTCCCCGTTTCGCACACGCTCCGATCAAAACCTCTCCACTCACGAAGAGAGCCGTTGAAAGGAGAAAGATACCGCGCAAACTCGAACCTTTCAAAACTAGAACCGGTTCCCCTCGGACAAAAAAAAACCGGAAGTCCTTCCTAATGCGAGTGAAAAGAAAACAAGAAATAAAATAAATAATAAACTTACTTCTGTTGACTTCCACGCTGCTCCTCCCTGGTTTTCTTTAATGAAAAATATCTATGATAAAAAATGGCATTTCATAAAATTAATTTACATATATAATATACACCGTAATTTTTAGGGAGTTATTATAACTCCAAAAATGGAGTAAAAATTTTAGGTACAAGATAACCCCTTTTTTGGGGTTATTTTAACTCCTAATTTAACTCCGAATTTGGGGTCATTTTTACTCCTGAAAAAGAGTTCTTTTTACTCCCAGTCTGGAGTTAAAATTACTCCGAAATGGGGTTACTTGTACTCCTTACATGGGTTGTTTTTACTCTTTTTGGAGTTAATTTAACTCTGAAAGTGGAGTAAAAATTTTAGGTACAGGATAACTCCTTTTTTGGGGTTATTTTAACTCCTCAATATCTGGGGTCACTTTTACTCCTGAAAAAGAGTTCTTTAAACTCCTTTTTGGAGTTAAAATAACTCCACGAAAAATAACTCCACTGTAAGGAGTTAAATTAGCCCCACTAGAGGAGTTATTATAACTCGCTGAAAATTACAGTGCACTCCAACTACAAATTACATATGTAATGTATCCAGCTAAGGAATAAGCGGAATACCACCAAATACCCTAAGCTACAATATACTTTTTTCTTCTGAAAATAAGAATCTATTTAATGTCCTAAATAACCTAAATTTGTTCTAATTACCATTTATGTAATAACCTATTTAGGCTAACTTGGGAAACTGCAGTTCATAATCGCGGGTTTTTACTACGAAAGCCGAGGAGGGTCTTCCGACTTCTGACTTCCGACTTCAGACTTCAGACTTCAGTCTTAAGACTTCATACTTCAAACTTCAGACTTCAGACTTGACAAAGTTCGAACTCCGGATTTCTGATTTCTGACCGTTGAGACTCAATGCTTCATGGTTCTGACTTCTGACTTCCGACTTCCGACTTCCGATTTCCAACTTCCCACTTTTCTTCGCACTTCCCACTTCTAACTTCCGACTGCCGACTTGACTCCTCTGCCAGGCTTGATTGCCGCTCGATCCACCACGCGGGTATTAATGCTCAAGAGAAAGAACGGCTGTACCGTTCTAGCCACAAAAGAGAACAACTAAGGTTGCTTTTGTAAAAAGCAACTAAGCACAAAGCCAATCAGGCAACTGATGAGGTTCGCTTGGGGAACCGAAACCATGGTCTTGCCTGATCACAAAGTGCAGTGGCAACGGTGATAACAAAACAGTCCAAACACTGTTAAACTTATTAAAAACCTATAACCAAGGAAGGAAATACTCGCTCCAGTCAAAAGACTCACATTTTCTTTAGAAAAACACTAAGCTGGAATCTATTGAGTCACGATGCATTCTCCATAGTTGATGCAGCTTCATTTTAAGCTGCACTTCAATCTTATCATTTTAGATCTGTAAATCACTATCCGTGATAATTTAACGTCCTGCAAAGAAAACTAACGAGCTGGGCCCAGCGTGATACAGCATTGCAAATTCATGGACTAAAATCATAGTCACATAGTTATTCAGGTCCAGAAGGCATTTTGGAGAAAATTAAGAGCCCTTACTCGGCCGTAATAAAAAGCTTTAAAGAATATGCTCTTGCATCAGAGGGCAAATCCTGCGGACCAGAAACAAATTAAAAACCACAGTAACTAAAATAAAATCGATACGTGTGCCATGACCTCTCAATGTGAAATAGGCGGCTTAACCAGAACCTTCTGGAGCATAATCTACCCAGCAGAAGGGAAAGAAAACGTTTTGAGAACAAGCAGCATTTTAACATAAGGTAAAAGTCGTGTAGGCCTATCACCGCCTTTCATTGCTACGGAAGTTGGAAGTCGGAAATCAGAAGTCGGAAGTTGAAAGTCGGAAGTCGGAAGTTCGTAGGGCGGGTAGGAGAGAACCCTGGGAACGAGGTTGACTAACTTTCAAATGTAGGCGAACCCTCCTAAAGTTGAATTCCTAAGAACCATATCCAAGTTCAGAAAGAGAGAGGAAATCTCGTCGTCGCTTGTATACTTCCTCTGTATATCATTTTGACGTCGTAGTCGTGCAGTGACGGCAAAGAAATGTACAAAAAGGCGTGATGCACGTGCAAAATTGTTGTTTTGCTTATTAATTTTGTGGCGTTCCCGTAGCCGTCGCCGTCGCCGTCGTCGGATCTTAAGGTCCCTAAATTTTTACGCACGTACGCATCGCGTAAAAATTACGCGACACCGGAAATCAACCCTAAAATGTATGAAGGTAATTTTTTATCAGCGCGTAAATGTAAAAGTTGAGCGAAGTTTACGCATGTACATTTTACGCGCGTACGCAGGTAATGATTACGCGACAGTGGGCGTAGACAATTGACCAGTGTTGACGACGGAATTTTTTTCTCTTTTTTCTTCACCTTCATTTGGCAAAGGAAGTGATTTGGAATAATCGCAAAAAAGACTGGAAGAGCACGAGTTCTTGTTTTTTTCTTAAAAAGCTTCTTTTTTTTTTTTACCGTTGTTGTGAGGCATTGACGCGTGGAGAAGAAAAAGTTACCTCTGCTCACAGCACTAGACGCTTCCGAAGACGTTGCTTAAAGTCCCCAAAATTTGTCACATGGCTGGTTCAGCTAGCATTAAGATGGCTGGATATTGGTCTCTTTCTTCTTTTTCGCCCTTGTTGTCCTCGATTAGTGAAAATAATCATAATATGAACTTAACGATACTCAGCAATAATATTGACCTCATTAGTCAGTAACGCATGCATCATTGTTTATACAGTATAATATATCGGTCAAATCGAAGCTTCAACATGCCCGCCCCCCCCCCCCCCCCGAGCATACCCCGGGCATTTAACACCTTTGCCGTCCCGGGGAGGAGGGAATTTGATTATCAGAGTCTTCTAGGGGATGGGGAATTTGATCCCTATGCTTTAGGGGTGGGGAATTTGAACTGCACCTTCGATTTCATGTAAAATCTTTGGCGTGGCGAGTTATCTTGGGGTACGCGGTGTTAGAGTATTTTCGTGGAAAAGATTGTGCCTTTGTGGCCAATTGGTTGCGAGGAAAGGGGTTAAACAAGCTTTGTGCCGTATTTGAAGTATTTAAATTTTAAAATTTTTAATATTGGATTCAGGCTTTGAATGTATGAATGTATTTTATTGTTGTGTTTACAGTGAAAGACAATACCTATATCGGCGATTCAATACAACAACATAAAATGAAATAAGATAAAAAGCTCAGGTCAACTACTTTGACCTACTGCAAGTATGTTAATTAATAAGGTGAACGATGATGCATGTCAGTGAAATGGTCATGATGTAGTAATCTCAATAGGTGGGATCTTTTTTATAGAACGCTTTGTATGTTGCATGACGAAGGAAAGCTGAGCATTCAATGACCTTGTAGCAGCGATTTCCGCCGCTTTGCACGAGACTTTTGTTCGTAGTAAATACGCTAACAGTGTTTCTCAGTTTTTGTTATATTTATAAATATTTTGTTCGACAACTGCGGGTGTTTCCTTCGTCCTTCTGTCATTTTTGTGCCTGTGAAATGTCCCCGGTGTGGGGGCATTTGATCACCTGAATGGACCCTAGTGTGGGGCATTTGAACGGTATTTTGGCCCGGCTAGGGGGGAATTTGAACAATAATATTCAAATAAGTCAAATGCCCGGGGAGTTGCCCGGGGGGGCATGTTGAAGCCTCGGTTCGACCGATACATAACGCCGATGCGATAACTATAAATAGCAAATAGCTTATTGGGGACGCTAAAATATAATATAACCTTTTCAATAATAAAAAGCTATATGCAATAAAAAAAAAAATTCAGAATGTGTCATCATATCACTAGTTTATATTAATGTACATCAGGAGTCAGCAGCAACACCTAGCATCAAGACCCATGATGGGTCTTGCCAGCATCCGCCATAGCCAGACTCGCTGCGTATTTCCTAGCCTGAGATCATGCCCTCTCCCTATTATCCCTTTATGTCTCTCACGGGAAGAGGATGTTATTTTTTTTTTCCCTCTCGAGCCAAAGAAACAAAGACGCAAAAAAAAAAATTAATAACGCCTGATCTCAGGTTACGTATTTCCTGCCTAATTGTCGTTACGACTTCCTTATTTCACGTTTTTAGAGGACAGGAAAGCATGCCAGACAACCTTTTAATTTCTTGTTCTGAACTTAGATTCAGTCTTCAGCATTCAACTCTATAAAAATTTGCCAATATTTGACAAATTGAAGTAGATGCCTGCGATGAAGTTTGAAATAGCAAGAATTCACTTTTTAAGTTACGTTTTTGTCGCCGCCGCCGTAGTCATGTTGGTTAACAATTAAGCCTTGTAGTAACTGCGTCGAGTCCGAGGTCGTAAAATAAGTCCCCCCAGCTTAGTTAAAGCCGCCCTTCTGTGAGCACAAAAAAATTCAATGTCACGTTTCTTAATTCTGTGGAAAGGCTTTCAAGGAAAGGATCGAATGAAGAAAAGACGAATGAACCAGAATACAGGTTGGGGGAAGGGAAAAAAGGCTGTTTAAACCCCACGCTTTGCGAATGTCCATGGATCTGCGGGAACAATTAAAAGGGGTATTATAGCCTTAATGATTTTTAAATAATTGAAAATGAAAACTTCAAATATAGTTTTTTTTTGTGCAAAGGCCAAAAGGAACTCCTTGATAAAGTGTTTTGTTTTAACAGGAACAGGAAAGAGTTTAGTTTATTAATACCAATATATATGTCTGTGTCAATCTGTTCCCATCAAATCCATCCACTATGAAAATAAGCCATAATATATTGGAAATAACCCAAATTGCAAAAAGATGCAAAGGATATATATATTGCTAAATTACACCCGTGTTCAGAGAGTGTTCTGTGAAGAAGAGTGCAACATCAACTTCGAATTAAGATCGGTAAGATAAAGGTATGATTCCATTATATCGTTGTTTTATTTCTCCCCACGCTTTTATGATGCACCTAAAGTAAAGAAGCTTTTTTTAAGCTTCTAAAGTATTCAGTCGTTAGTTTAAAGTGAATGATTTTTTTAAAAAAAATGCGTCTTCACAGCGGTTTATACCCACTGATACACAACAAAGAGGTACCTATATCTACCAGTGTGTGTCTAAGATCAGGCAGGTCTAGCAGGCCCATGGCCACAAGGACTGAACGTTTCGCAGATCTTGTTAGTGTTAAATATTAATCTTGTCAATAAATGTAGCGTATTAGTATATATATCACAGCTTGTAAGGTATCCTACAATTCAGTCTTCCGACTGCAAAAGGAACAATAAACCAGCGCTTTGATTTGATTTGATTTGATTTGATTTGACCATCTAACATTAATTTACCACACTTGGTTCCACGGGTTACTGTAGACTGATTGCTTATTACATCACAAGCCAAGAACAATAACGATGGATTCCAAACGTCTCTTTATTTCCATTGCTTTATGGCTGTTTTTAAGCTGTGCTCTGTTAGACGACGCTGAAGGACAATTGCAAAAGAAACGAAGCCTAATTAATAACTTATCCCGCAGGAAAAGAGAAATGGCTGGCTTTATAGCCTCACAGATCTGGGTATTTATACTAAATATTTTTATTCTTCAAAGGCAGTCTCTTTGGGTTATAACTTAGAAAAACTGAAAGAGTGTATGATTCCTAGCTGTCCGTAAAGTTATATACTGTCAAAAAAACATCACCCATACATCGCAAAATTTTACAATTTTTTAGGTTCATTCATCTGGCCACACTTGTGTGATTCATTCCATACCTGTATTTAAAGTATTCTAGTTAATCAAAGTAAGGATAATTGACTATTCTTCATACTTGTATCATTGAACGAGCGTTTAATAGTACCACTTCTTAGCAATTATTGCATGAATGATGCTGAGGAAGATGTGAGGAATTATGCAGATCGGGGAAGGTTAAAAAGCGGTTGCTGGTTATTAGAGAGGTGTTTATTTACATTTCATTGTTCATTTAATTATTTATTCATCTATTTATTTATTTATTTATTTATTTATTTAATTATTTATTTATTCATTTGTTAGGCTGAGACGGAGGTACAAACCCCCAGGAACAGATCAGACACTTTGTTGAATCGCAAGTTTAAACTACACAGTACAGCATCTCCTAAACCTTAGAAGCCGGGCGATGCTGATCATCTTCCCTCATCACAAGTCAACAGGAGTACCCAACGAGAAAAATTTCAAAAGTGATTGGATATCGCTCCCAGTAATTAACAGTCACTAATTGTTTTTTGGTTGATTATTAACTTCTCTGGCAAAATTATATCCGCTCCCCAAAGCCAGCTAAAGCTAGATTTTAAATTACAATATCCAGCCAGGATCTTTACCTTAAGGGCTTTTCCCAGCCAGGATTTTTACCAAAAAGACATGTCGGGAAAGAAATAGGTGATGCTTAACTTTATTATTCTGTGATTAAATATTAATTAGAAATCGACATTTGTAGTGCAAAGAAGTTAGATTTCGTGACATTAGATTTCACAATAATGTAGTCAAAGTCCGAGTATTTTTACGATATAAAATGGTGTAACTGCATGCATTTTCTTAGGCTAAATAAGGTGAAAGAACGTGCGATTTTGTAATAGACACTTAATTAAGATACATTACAATGGGAACTTTTACTGTACATGTGATTAATATAAAAATACTGCCTTACGCAAGGATAGTAGAAAAACCACTGTATACTTACAATGTTTTAGTTGATCGATTCGTTGATCGTTGATCGTTTAGTTACGTTGATCGTTGTGTTACGAGCGTTGAGTATGTGAGAATTGTACATCGCAATAGATTGTTGGATTGCATTAAATCGTGTTGTTACATCGAAAGATACAGTCCTCTTGATTTGTTTGAACCAGCGGAGCGGGGTTAAAAGAATTCCGCAACACCTAGCCAGGAATGTCTCTTTCTTCCCTTTTTTGCCAGCAAATAAAATAACCGACATTTAGCCAGCCAGGAAAATAAATTGAGCCATTTTATCCAGGTGATACGAAAAAATTTAACTCAACAAAAGCTTTAAGTGGTGTCCTGGAGAATACAAATAGTGTCAAGTTAAGTTCTTTCCAAGGAATAGGCTTCCAGACATGTCTCATCGTTTTCCCTGGTGATGAGCAATTTGCTTGTTTTTGTGAGTCTTTTTGATATGCTGAAAAAGAATGTAATGTACTTATCACTTATCCCAAGCTTTGGAACCTTCATTCAGCTACTCTCAGTGTCCTTTCCATCACCACCTACATCATTTCTGTGGTGTTATCAGTCTATCTATTTCTCCGTCTCTGTCCTGTTTTATCTTAGTCTTGAGGGACTTATTAAGAGAAACGCTGAGTGTTCCTCCAACTTCTCTCCCATGTCAAATCACGTTCAAATCAAATTGTTTAAAAGGATACCCAATGGTTAGAATATATTTAATGTTGGGCATTAGGCAAACTAACCTCACATCTTGGGAAGGATTTTAGTATACTTCTCTTATCTTTTATTTATTTTTTCTTTCATCACTCAGTGCTAGGCAAAATAGAACAATAAAGCTGCTTGAGATTTTGTTCACATTGTGCTAATACACTGATAGCAATCGGAGGGGCAACAAAAAAAACGAAAGTAAATACAAATTTGTTGTTAGTCGAACAGTCTTTAAGTACCTTGATAAGAAAACAAAATACATTCAATCACCGGCATACCTTTCACTTTCCTTTTCTGCATACCGACTCCTCTTCATATTCAGATGGGGATCCATGTAGTCTTTGTTATGGCTTTCCATATCTAAAAATACAACGTTAAATTATTACGTTACTATAATAACTACATATTATTACTAGCCAACTTGGATTTACTTACTATGCAGCCCAAGACCGTAATCGTTCAAAAGTAGCAATCGTTGCGGAAGCTTCACAGGATAAAAGACAACTGTTCACACCAAAGGTCATTACTGGCAATCACCGCAAAAGCTTTGCGAAACCTGTAAAGACAATTTCAGCAAAAGTCCTTTTTTAAGTCCCACCTCACACCTAAATCATGCATCAACGAGGGGCAATCGCTGCGAAAGCTTTACAGAGGTAAAAGACAACTTTTCACAGGAAAAGCCATTACTGGCAATCACAGCAAAAGCTTTGCGAAACCTGTAAAGAGAATTTCAGCAAAAGTCCTTTTTTCACTCCAACGCCACACTTAAATCATACACAAACGAGGGCAGGGCAATCGCTGCGATGTTTTACTAGGTAAAAGACAACTGTTCACAGCAAAAGCCATTACTGGCAATCACCGCAAACGCTTTGCGAAACCTGTAAAGACAATTTCAGCAAAAGTCCTTTTTTAAGTCCCACCTCATACCTAAATCATGCATCAACGAGGGGCAATCGCTGCGAAAGCTTTACAGAGGTAAAAGACAACTTTTCACAGCAAAAGCCATTACTGGCAATCACAGCAAAAGCTTTGCGAAACCTGTAAAGAGAATTTCAGCAAAAGTCCTTTTTTCACTCCAACGCCACACTTAAATCATACACAAACGAGGGCAGGGCAATCGCTGCGATGTTTTACTAGGTAAAAGACAACTGTTCACAGCAAAAGCCATTACTGGCAATCACCGCAAACGCTTTGCGAAACCTGTAAAGACAATTTCAGCAAAAGTCCTTTTTTAAGTCCCACCTCACACTTAAATCATACATCAACGAGGGGCAATCGCTGCGAAAGCTTTACAGAGGTAAAAGACAACTGTTCACAGCAAAAGCCATTACTGGCAATCACAGCAAAAGCTTTGCGAAACCTGTAAAGACAATTTCAGCAAAAGTCCTTTTTTAATTATAACGCCACACTTAAATCATACACAAACGAGGGTAGGGCAATCGCTGCGAAAGCTTTACTAGGTAAAAGACAACTGTTAACAGCAAAAGCCATTACTGGCAATCAGCGCAAACGCTTTGCGAAACCTGTAAAGACAATTTCAGCAAAAGTCCTTTTTTAAGTCCAACCTCACACTTAAATCATACATCAACGAGGCGCAATCGCTGAGAAAGCTTTACAAGGTAAAAGACAACTGTTCACAGCAAAAGTCATTGTAAACTGACAATCACCGCAAAAGCGGCCAAACCTGTAAAGACAATTTCAGCAACATGGCAATTTTTTCCACCCTAACCTTAAAAGAGACTCTTGTAAAGTATTTGAATAGGAAGTTTCACAAACCGTAGTAAAATTAAGAAAACTGTCATTACCAAACAGTACTAAAAAACCTATAATTTCTGCAAGCTAAAGGTAACCGTATTCGATGAAGCTCTTCAAGCAACAAACGAGCAAGGATTCAGGACTGCAAAATAAGAATTGTATGATAACAGATTAATCCCTTTGATTAACGCCTTTTTCGGGCATAAAATCTTTCCTTTGGTTAGACACAGGTCTTGACTGAAATATTTTACTTGAAAATTGTAGTCAAAGGCTCCGTTCGCACTACAACAAATTTTGTTTCCTTTGCACCAAAAAAATCTGTCAACAGGAAGCCATTTCTAGTACAAACGATTTTTTACCTAATGAAAGTTCAAGGATTCCTTCGAGAATTAAAAAGGCCTGAAAAAATTTTTGTTAGGCGACAAAATCCTTTCATGACATTGATCAGCGGCCCGGGTCGGGGGGCGCAAGGTGCAGGGGGGTACTCCCTTATAGAAGCTAATATATAGAATAAAAATAAACAGAATGTCAGCTAACAAAAAATTCATGTTTCTAATAACCCCCCCCCCCCCGCCCCAGCGGAAATGCTAAAGAGAGAGTTATCAACATCCATTTTCTCCCAACAGCATCAATAAATAATTATGACGAAAGGTTGTGAGAACTGGTAAAATGATCCACAGAGGGAAAATGGTTTGATCTTTCATCGAATTCTCTCAACTGATTTTGTAAGGAAATCTATGGAGATCAGTCCAGAGAATTTGTATGTGGGTATTAGGGTTTAAAGGGTTGACATTTTAACAAGAAAGAAATGTTGTAACCAGGGGCATAGACAGCTCTTAGACCTGTAGGCCCAGGCTTAAAAATTTTTGGTTTGATCACTCTACCGCTTGTAATAAATTATGGGTTGTTGGGGTGAGCTAAAAAGCTTGAGATCTCAAAGTGTTGGTGAGGTCAGTGCATTAACATGTGGAAATGAAAGTCAGCCAGGCCTACAACTAGTCCAAAAGCTGGCTACTCCCCTGGTAACAGCACAAATGCTGCGAAAATGTCGCATTTGTCTGAAAGGGACTTGAAATTTTGTCTCTTTGATTCAAAGAAAACCGTTTCACCAAGGCTGTGAAGAGGCAAGAGTCACAGGACAACTCATCTTACAGTGACACAGCATCACCAAGAAAAAGAAAAACTATAACACTGTTCACTGATTCACCATCGCCTCTCAAGAGAAAAAACAAAAATGGCTCCAAATTGCATGAAGAGAAGTCTTCCTCAACAAAGAGAAAAATTATATAATGTACAGAGTTAAATAAATTGTAAATGCTGTTGATGTGCCTGTGATGATTTGATGCTCTCAGGAGTTACCCGGAACCTTCATTTGTGCTATAACTTTGACTCAACCCTTTCTCGTTTTCTTCTATTTTTAGAACTATTATTTCCTTGGAAGAAAAACTTGCCTGCGCGGACTTAACCACAAACGAAAAGAAAAGGCGGCTAAGGGAGAAAGTTTTCTCTCTGCTCCTTTGCCGTTTCCTTAAAATCAGTAATCTGAGCGATAACTAGTAATCGGCTCGTAATGGTGTAGTTTTCTTTCTTTGTAAAACGAGTGGACATTTTCGTGACGCTGGTACGAGAATGTTTTGATGGCTTAGATGTAGACAATGGGTAATCCCATATTTTTGATACGGTTTTATATAAAACATTTAGAGAACAACTAGTCCCTTCTTATTGGGCTGCCTGTGGCCTAATCCAAAAATGAATCGCGTTTATGTCGAAAAAAGACAAAATGGCGGACGAATCTCCTAGAAGGGCACTGCGGTCCCGTCCCCTTGTAGTTGGACCGGCTTCTGAGGGGAAGGGCTCCCTGCTTTTTCACCATGAATTTTCCATTCATTGAAAGCCGAAACGAGTGTTTTTTAATATTTTATACTTGGTTTAGAAAGAGCTAAAAAGTCAGCGTGGAAAATATAAGACCACCAAACGCGTACAGTATACGCGTCTTGATCAGGTCTACGTCAGGGCTAGTAGAGCGAGTGAGAATTGCCTCCGGCAAGGGGGCACATTCAATATCCTCTTGAGAGACATACGTGTCCTATCACTCCAACTACAAATTATGTAATGTTATCCAGATAATATAAGGAATAAGCTGAATACCACTAAATACTCTAAGCTACAATATACTTCTTTCTTCAGAAAAAAAGAATCTATTTAAGGTCCTAAATAACCTAAATTTGTTCTAATTACTATTTATGTAAGAACCTATTTAGGCTAACTTGGGAAACCGCGGTTCATATAATCGCGGGTTTTTACTGTATGCCTCAAGAATGGAGTTGAAGATACCACGACGGTAATAGCGGGAAAAACTTGGATTCGTGAATTCGCCTTTTTTTTTTCTGAGTCTTTATCGCGTTTTTCCAACTCATTTACTTTTCAAATGTAGGCGAACTCTCCTGAAGTTGACGTCATGCGGTGACCCCCGACGGCAAAAAAAAGTAACAAAAAAAGTGTGATGCAAATCAGATTGTGCAAAGTTTTCAAGTTTTCCTTTTATTTTTCTTTATTTACTTTGTATTTATACAGGAACATCTCGTTTAGCATCAAGCTAATCTTAAAACAGCCCTGTAAAAAAGTACCAAGAGAAACAGTATACAAAAAATACCACACTAAAAGTAGGTAAGACTCGTGACATTAAAAAGATTCAAGATATAGCCTGGCGCTTGAAATGCCGTTTCGCCAAGGACTTAAACGTATTTAAGTCCGTTGCAGAACTTCTAAAAATATTAGAGGCGAGGGAATCATAGGCACATGCACCATTGATCCCAAACCTGCCCTGGTATTTGATGGTTTTAGCCAAAGGCAGCCTCAACTGATTACGTTGTCTGGTGAAGTGAGAGTGGATTTGGTGACCGTTCCCAAAGTCACTCAGCAGATAAGAAGGTGCTAATGCGTTGATACACTAATAGACAAGGACAAATTTTAGGAAGGAAGTTACGGCGTGCTAGCTTGCAGTTGGGGCCAGCCAAATACAGTAGATAGTTCGTCAGACTTAACAGCACGCGGCCCTCGATTATATATGCAGCACGGCGATTAAGCTTGTCTAAGTAGGATTTACTACCCTGGCCACAGCTATCCCAAACGACCGCACCGTAGTCAAATAGATCGTGTTATATAATGTAACAAAAGTAGACTTAGGTAAGACTTTCAAAGCGCGACGCAGTAACGCTAGCCTGGAGAAGATCTAACTTACGAATTCAAAGAAACAATACACTAAATCTGGAGTGCAAAGAATTCCGTGATCAGTTTTTAGAAAACCTCCATTTTTCCATACATTTTCTATAATTTTAATACTGTCGAATTATAGAAAATGTATGGGAAAACCAAGGTTTTCTAAAAGCTGATCACGGACCTCTTTTCACTCCAGATTTAGTGAATTGCTTCTTTGAACTCGTAAGTTACTCTTTTCAACGAGAAGGCATCAAATATATGAATTCAGGAAGAAATAGCTATCTTTGAATTCTAAAACAAATCGTCTAATTTCTCGCCATCTTGCCCTGATTACCCATGATGCAACTATGAGCGTGATGAAATTTGAAACAGCGCGAATCCTTTTTTAGGTGAAGTTTTCGCTGCCGTTGCAGGTTATAGGGAGTTTTAGCATCGACGACGGCTACGGCAGCGAAAACGTCACTTTTAAAAGGAATTAGCGTTTTTCAAACTTTATCGGCGACGCGTTTATTCCAATTTGTTGAAAATGTGTAATGTAGACAAATTTCACCGTCGCTTGTTTGCATCCTCCATAAAACGTGAAATTAAGCATTTTCATGTCGTAGTCATGCAGCAACGGCAAAGAAATGTACAAAAAAGCGTGAAGCACGTGCAAACTGATTGTTTCAACCTATTGCTGTTTTGACGTCAGTCTAGTTGCCGTCGCCGTCGTCGCCGTAAATTTTTACGCACGTACGCATCGCGTAAAAATTACTTGACGCTGGAAATCAGCCCTAAAATGTATGAAGAGTCGCCCGTAAACGTAAAAGTTGAGCGATCGAAGTTTACGTCTGTAAATTTTACGCGCGTACGCACGTAATAAATACGCGACAGTGGGCGTAAACAATTGACGACGAAATCTTTTTCCGTCTCCTTTTTCTTCACCTACATTTGGCAAAGGAAGTGATTTGGAATAATCGCCAAAAAGACTGGAAGAGCACGAGGTCTTTTTTTATTATTAAAAGTTATTTCTTACTGCTGTCGTGAGGCATTGACCCGTGGAGAAGAAAAAATTACTTCTGCTCACCGCATTAGACGCTTCCGAAGTCTTTGCTTAAAGTCCCCAATATCTGTCATATAGCTGGTTCAGCTAGCATTAAGATGGCTGAATATTGGCCTCTTTCTTTTTTTTCGCTCTTGTTGTCCTCGATTAGCGTAAAATAATCATAATATGAACTTAACAATACCCAGCAATAATATTGACCTCATTGGTCAGTAACGCATGCATCGTTGTTTTGTTTATACAGTAGAACGCCGATAGCTCGAACTCGGATAACTTTCCCCGCTAACTCGAACAAAAATTATTTTCCCTTGATCGACCCCACAAGCTTTGAGCTTTAAACCTTATCGTGTTTAAATAAAGGATATGTATGTATGTATGTATGTATCAAAAAGTCACTGAAATTTACCCGAAGCCCTGTTAGAGTAAATTCCAACAAGCGACATGGCCTTTAAACAGCGACATAGGACAGCAGGACAAGCGACATAAAGATGGATTGAAACTGTGACAGCGACCGAGAAAAGTCCCAATAAAAATAAAATAGCGACAGCGGCATGGCTTCCTTCTCAATACGCCAAACGACAAGTTTTAAAATTCAGACTAGATAGGGGCATACGTAACCCCCTTAAGAGGAGCTCGTACCTTGATAACTCGGATTTCTGGTTCTTTTAACTCCACTCGGATGCCATCCCATTAGCTCTAGCCTTCTTGTTGTATGAGGGTAAAAACACTAAAACTAACACTGGTCGCCGTTAAAGACAATATTTCATTTTCATATTGGTGAAACGAACAGATCATCATGTCTTCGTTTCTGATGAAATAAGTAAATTTGCACTGCATTATACACTGAATTGCTGAGAAATCAGTAACTACCCATTTTTTACATGGCAAATTGAATTTTTCAATCGACCCCGATAACTCGAACCCCTGGTACCACGAACTATTTTTCGTGTCCCTTCAGATAGGCTAACGTGATAAACTGTCTCTAGCAAATTGATCGTTCACGAATATCTTTCCGGCCCAACTATACCGCCTGTATGCCCAACATTACCCTGACTGAGGAAGTACAGTCGACTCCCGATAACTCGAACCATCAAGGGAAATCGAAATACGGTTCGAGTTAACGGGAGTTCCAGTTATCGGGAGTTCGAAGAAAATAGCCAGGAGTAATGTAAAAAAAAAGTTTTTACTGCACAGTAAACATTTTAATCACATTTAATTTTAGAAATGTCAAGTGAAAGTTAAAAGATACTTCTAGATTATAAATCACAACGTATCGTAACAAAACATAGCCTAAACAGAGCATGCCTGTTTGAGAAGAAAAGCTGCTTCACGTTAGCCTGTGACAATCAACATCAGCCATGCCTTCGCTAGTAAACTATACTCCTACAACACGTCATGATCAATAGGAAATCCAAAATTCAATGTTTCGGACGCCCGTAGACGACTTTTGCCCCGACTTTTTAAGGGCTCAAAACATGGTTAGAGTTATCGAGGGTAAAATTATAAAGAAAATTACCTGAGGGGAAACGAAAATTGGTTCGAGTTAGCGGGTGGAAGGGTTCAAGTTACCGAGGGTACAATTACAGTGAATGTATGACGGAAATCCAGGGGAAATCGATTTTAGTTCGAGTTAGCGCAAGGTTCGAGT
This sequence comes from Porites lutea, assembly GCF_958299795.1. Taxonomy (NCBI): domain Eukaryota; kingdom Metazoa; phylum Cnidaria; class Anthozoa; order Scleractinia; family Poritidae; genus Porites; species Porites lutea. Next base: position 11,961,952 of record NC_133208.1, on the reverse strand, counting down.
TAGCGAGGGTTGGAGTTATCGGGAGTCGACTGTAGAGAGCTTTAGCAACCGCAACGGCACAAGAACGGCGAGAAAAGATTAGAAAAACACACTTAACAACTTCGCACGCCCATCACGCTTGTTTGCACATTTTAAATGTCGAGGTATTTAGCCAAATAGCTTATAAGGGACGCTAAAATATAATATAACCTTTTCAATAATAAGAAGCTATATGCAATAAAATTAAATTTCAGAAAGTGTCATCATATCACTAGTTTATATTAATGTACATCAGGAGTAAGCAGCAACACCCAACATCCGCCATGCGCCATAGCCAGACTCACTGCGTATTTCCTGCCTAATTGTCGTTAATTGCAAGAGTACGACTTCCTTATCAGTCACGTTTTTTAGAGGACAGGAAGGCAAGCCAGACAACCTTTTAATTTCTTGTTCTGAACTTACACTCAGTCTTCAGAATTCAACTCCATAAAAATTTGCTAATATTTGACTACAAATTGAAGTAGATGCCGGCGATGAAGTTTGATTAAGCAAGAATTCACTTTTTAAGTGACGTTTATGTCCCCGCCGCCCCAGTCATGTTGGTTAACAATTAAGACTAATAGGTCGTAAAATAAGTCCCCCAGCTTAGTTAAAGCCGCTCTTCTATAACCGCAAAAATATTCAGTGTCACGTTTCATAATTCTGTGGAAAGGCTCTCAAGGAGAGGATCGAAAGAAGAAAAGGCGAGAATGAACCAGAATACAGGTTGGAGGAAGAGAAAAAAGGCTGTTTAAACCCCACCCTTTGCGAATGTCGATCGATCTGCGGGAACAATTAAAAGGGTTATTATGGCCTTAGTGATTTTTAAATAACTAAAAATGAAAACTTCAAATATAGTATTTTTTTTCTTGTGCAAAAAGTCAAAAGGAACGTCTCTGTGATTAAGTGTCTTGTTTTAACAGGAATAGGAAAGAGTTCAGTTTATTAATACCAATGTATAAGTTTGCATTTGTGTACATGTATTCAATGACGTACACATTGCGCAATCTGCTCCGATCCGATCCATCCAAGTTGAAAATAGCCACAAAATACCGGAAATAACCCAAATTGCAAAAAGATACGAAGGATATATATTGCTAAACTACACGCGTGTTCAGAGATTGTTCTGTGAAGAAGAGTGCAACATCAACTTCGAATAAGAAGGTAAGATCGATAAACGCATGATTCCGTTATGTTGTTGTTATATTTCTCCTCACGCATTTATGATGCACCTAAATTACAGAAGCTTTTAAGCTTCTAAAGTACTCAGTATTTAGTTTCAAGTGAATGATATTTTTAACTGGGTCTTCAGAGCGATTTTTTAAGCTCCAGCCTGTTCAATTTCCCAGATCACCCTCTCGGGCATGGCTCCTAGCTACACCATTCAACATAATTTATGTACGTGACTAACCTGAGATCACCCGGCGTTCTTTTTGGGGGGAAAGCGCGAATAAACTACACCGCATCGCAAACGTATTTTTATCTCGGTTGTAACAGAGTTTAGTTTCGTCTGTGGTGCAGGCTAGCGCGAATACCGCTGATGGTTAGCCGTAAATTACAAGGAAAAAGAACTTGATTTAATCATTAATTTACCATACTTGGTTCCACAGGTTGGCTGCAGACGGCTGATTGCTCATTACAGCACAAGCCAAGAACAGTAACGATGGATTCCAAATGTGTTTTTATTTTCATTGCTTTATGGCTGTTTTTAAGCTGTATTCTGCTAGACGACGCTGAAGGATTCCTTATTCCAAGAAAAAAAAGGAGACAGCAGCGAAAAAAACGAGGCCCAAATAATCACTTATCCCGCAGGAAAAGAGAAATGGCTGGTTTTATAGCCTCCCAGATCTGGGTATGTATGCTAAATATTTTTATTCTTCAAAGGCAGTCTCTTTGGGTTATAACTTAGAAAAACTGAAAGAGTGTGTGATTCCTAGCTGTCCGTAAAGTTATACTGTCAAAAAAAACATCACCCATACATCGGAAAATGCAAAATTTTTGAGGTTCATTCATCTGGCCACACTTGTGTTATTCATTCCATAACTTTATTTAAAGTATTCTAGTTAATCAAGGTAAGGATAATTAGATATTCCTCATACTTGTATCATTGAACGAGCGTTTAATAGAACCACTTCTTAGCAATTATTGCATGAATGATGCTGAGGAAGATGTGAGGAATTATGCAGATCGGGGAAGGTTAAAAAGCACTTGCTGGTTATTAACTGATATTAAGCCATTAAGCCGAGAGGTGTTTATCTACATTATCATTGTTCATTCATTCATTCATTCATTCATTCATTCATTCATTCATTCATTCATTATTTATTTATTTATTTATTTATTATTTATTTATTTATTTATGTATTTATTTATGTATTTATTCATTTCTTAGGCTGAGACAGAGGTACAAGCCTCCAGGAACAGACACTTTTTGAATCGCAAGTTAAAACTACGCAGTACAGCATCTCCTAACCGTTAGGAGCCGGGCGATGCTGATCATCTTTCCCTCATCACAAGTCACCCATTTGAGTGATTTTGCAGTATCAGAGCAGGTGTTTAAACCCTCCCTAACTGGATGTGACTGTATGAGGAGGCACAAACGAAACCACTGTTGTACAGAGGTGTAATCCCAACATGTACTGTGACCAAGAAGTTAAAAAGGTCCCTGGTGGAGAGTCCCTTATTTATAGTTATGACGTTCGTTGAATGTTTCTGGGTCCCGTATTTGTTAATTGAATACGCATTGCAAGATATATTTATGATTTATTTATGCTATATGCACACTGTATATTTATCATTGATAAAATTATTACACTTACAATAAAATTGCTTCTTCACCCATACAATTGGAGTTATTTTTTACTCACGGAAAGCACTAAAAATTGAGTTCAAGCACAGCCATCCCAAACTCAATATGTGAACGCACATATGTTAAAAGTAATACATCTACTAATATTGCATAACGTAGCGTTTTATAGGGTTTATATGGAAAAAAGAAAAAAAGAAAAAATATCACCATATCTTAGCTTATCGTGCTAGAAAAGAATTAAAATAAACTTACTTTTGCTGCATTATGTGTTCCTGTGTCGTTTTGAAGCGTTTTGGGCTGGTTATGCCAGCCTGTCTTAATACAGTCCAACCTGTATATAACGACCCTGAAGCGGTCACCCTGTATATTACGGTCTCCGGACAACTTCCCCAAATTTTCAGTTACCTTCCTCAGCAAAGAGTGGCTGTTGTACACAGGTTTGACTATGTTACAATAAATAAACGATTTCGATACATTTCCTGAAACATATACCCCTGGCGCAAGAAACTCTTCGTGCGTTTGTTTTGTTGGCCTGACTGATCCGCATCAGCCGATCTCACGCCAGAAATAAAACCTCTGGGCTAGTTGTTCAAACCGACGACAGTGCTCCACTGGATAATTAATCGGATAAGTATTGGGAAAACCAATTGTGTTATCCACTGGATAGAGGTTAATTTCTTCTTAGTGACTTAGTGACTTTATGTCAAGCAATACGTTAACCACAGTTTTTGCTTTATTGTAGTCATTTTCATCCAGAAATGAAAACAAATTAGCATTGGCATGCATGATACAGCTGATGATAACGGCTTAACGGATTTGTCCAAAAATAAACGCCGTCTCCTGACCCCATTTACCGACTTTTTCATTGTCCAGTCGGAAACAAAAGTTGAAAATAGATCGAAAGTGATGAAACAACAATCCTAGATATGAAAGCCACGATCGCGATCTATTCAGTTCAAGTTTGACAACGTTAGTCTTTCGATGGCAACAAAAACCTGAAAAACAAGTGTGCAACGCGTTCCGGTTTTAAACCTTTTCCTTTTTTTGATTTTCTCATTTTCGTCCGTCGTCGCGTCATGGTTTGCACGAGCTCTCCAGTATCATTCATTACCATGCAAATCCCTGCTTGATTGTGGCGCTTTCCTTGAAAAACCGACGATTCGATGGAAAAGGCGTCACGAAAACCGACGTTGGCAGGCACCCAAAGAGAAGCTCATATGTGTTCATGTGAAGTCAAAATTGTGGGACTTTCTTTGCAGATCGTTTTCAAGACATAAGCTGTTAGCAGAGGTTGCTCTCCGGCGTAGGCTTTAGATGTTCAAAGATGTTGCGCCGCAGACATTATTCACGTAGTTGGCTTGTTTTGCGAATACTCTATGTACTACTTATTGAATGAGTGGGAGGACCGGACGAAAAAATATTTGGCTCCAGGTCAGGACGTACGGACCGAGGCGGGAGCTCAGCGAGGTCTAGTCTCCCACGCAGGCCTTTTTAGGGGGGCTCGTATTTCGTCCCTCCCCTTAAACGCCTATGTGACCAATCAACAGTTGCGAAAAATTGTTGACAGGCTAAACACGATTCATAACCTCATGGTAGTGTAAAAACGTGATCCCGGTTACCTTTTTCCTTCTTTCCTTTCCTTTGCTAAGGTTATGCAATGTTTTCGCCGCTCTGAGTCTAACATTTATTAGAGGTCATAAAACTTTCCTTGTGTTGCACCCCCCCCCCCTCCCCCCTCCCCACTGTGTTTCATGCAGATTACGTAATTATCACTTTACCCTGCGGTCAAGGTCATTTTTCCAGAATTTGGAAAGTACAATGTGATTGGCTAAGCTTGGGAAAGTTACTTTGTTATCGGTGTGCACTGTTTTTCGTGTTCCTTAAGAGTTCGAGTTACCGGCGGGGTTCTACTGTATAGCGTGATAAACTAAGTCTCTAGCAAATTGATCGTTCACGAACATCTTTCCGGTCCTGCTACCGCCTGTATGCCCAACATTAACTGAGGAAGTAGACAGCTTTAGCAACCGCAACGGCACAAGAACGGCGAAAACGGATTAGAAAAACACACTTAAAAACTTCGCACGCCCATCACGCTTGTTTGCACATTTTTTGCGTTCGAGGTACGAGAACGCAACCCCTAATTTGTGTAAATCGTAAATCGTTCATCTTTTAAAAGTGTGCTGAAAGTTTACACCCTGGGTAAAATTTTACTTTGGATTAAGCCTTCATATTTTTCTTTGGAAAATGCGTGCTACTCCTGGTGCATGCATCTAACCGGGTTAATTAGCTCGGCGTCCGTTGTACCACAAAGTAAATTTACTGAGTTGTATAGCTAGGTGGCCGTAGTGCCACAAAGTACATCTACCGAGATGTGAAGCTCGGCAGCACCAATTCACTTGTGATATTTTCGGCACTGGAAAAACGAACATTTTAGCTAGGCAGGTACAAAAGTCGGACCGAATCAACACGGACCGCCAGTCCGAGTCGGATCAACTCGGATCGACTCGGATCGAATAAAAAAATAAAAATAAAATAAAACTGGACTCGGATCATAAAAAGAAAACTAAAATCATGAGTCGGCTCTACCTGTACGCCTAGCAAACATATCGAACGCACTCTCCTAAGCTCCGATTACTCCTAGCTAGTTTACATTATACACTGATATGTTCTTTATTTAAGTGTCAAGGTATTTAGCCAAATAGTTTATTGGGGATACTAAAATATAACCTAATTTTTAATAACAAAAAGTTAGGTATATGCAATAAAAAAAAAGTTCAGAAAGTTTCATCATATCAGTAGTTTATATTAATGTACGTCAGGAGTCAGCAGCAACATCCACCATCCGCCATAGCCAGTCTCACAGCGTATTTCCTGACCAATTAGCGACCTTAAGATCCGACGACGGAGATGGCAACGAGGACGTCAAGAAAGCAATAGGTTTAATAACCAAAACAACAATTTTGCACGTGCATCACGCTTTTTGTACATTTCTTTGCCGTCACTGCACGACTACGACGTGAAAATGCCTAATTTCACTCTTTAGAGAGGAAGTACACAAGCGACGACAAAATTTCCTCTAGCCTGTTCCAGGCGTTCATATAGTAGAGCGCGGCGGTAAGTGGGGAGCGAGTTAAGTTGTGCATCGGGAAAACGGGTTGGGGCGGGCGAGAGCCAGAGAACTTTCTCCCTCTAGTCTCCCCTCGTTTTTTTTTTCTTCGTGAATTTTTCTCCCGCGCTCTACTATCAGAACGCCTGGAACAGGCTCAATTTCCTCTCTCTTCCTGAACTTGGATGTGGTTCGTAGGAATTCAACTTTAGGAGGGTTCACCTACATTTGACAAAGTTAGTGACTTAGTAATCGCGATGAAGATTGAAAGAGCGCGAATTTACTTTTTCAACGACGTTTTCGCTGCGTCGCCGTCCTCGGATCTTAAGGTCCCTATTCACCACCCCTGCCTATTGTCGTTAATTGCACGACTTCCTTATTTCACTTTTTTAGAGGACAGGAACGCAACCCAGACAACCTTTCAATTACTTGTTCTGAACTTAGAGTCAGTCTTCAGAATTCAACTCCATAAAAATTCTCCAATATTTGACAAATTGAAGTAGATGAATAAGAGCGATGAAGTTTGAAATAGCAAGAATTCACTTTTTAAGTGACGTTTTTGTCGCCGCCGCCGTATTCATGTTGGTTAACAATTAAGACTAATTGCGTCGAGTTCGAAGTCGTAAAATAATTTCCACCCTCCTTATTTAACGGGCCCAGCTTAGTTAAAGCCGATTTTCTGTGACCACATAAATATATAGAGTCACGTTTTATGATTCTGTGGAAAGGCTCTCGAGCCGAGAATCGAATGAAGAAAAGGCGAGAATGAACCAGAATACAGGTTGGGGGAAGGGGAAAAAGGCTGTTTAAACCCCACGATTTGCGAATGTCGATCGATCTGCGGGAACAATTAAAACGGGTATTATGGCCTTAATGATTTTTAAATAATTAAAAATGAAAACTTCAAATATAGTATTTTTTTTCTTGTGCAAAAAAGTCAAAAGGAACGTCTCTTTGATTAAATGTTTTGTTTTAACAGGAATAGGAAAGAGTTTAGTTTATTAATACCAATATATAACTTTGCGTATTCAATGACGTACACATTGAGTAATCTGTTCCGATCCGATCCATCCAAGTTAAAAATAAGTCACAATATACCGGAAATAACCCAAATTGCAAAAAGATACAAAGGATATATATTGCTAAATTGCACGCGTGTTCAGAGAGTGTTCTGTGAAGAAGAGTGCAACATCAACTTCGAAAAAAAGGTAAGATAAACGCATGATTCCATTATATTATTGTTACATTTCTCCTCACGCATTTAAGATGCACCTAAATTAAAGAAGCTTTTAAGCTTCTAAAGTATTCAGTATTTAGTTTCAAGTGAATGATTTTTTTTAACTAGGTCTTCAGAGCGGTTTTTTTAAGCTTCAACCTGTTCAATTTCCCAGACCACCCTCTCGGGCATGGCTCCTAGCTACACCATTCAACATAATTTATGTACGTGACTAACCTGAGATCACCCGGTGTTCTTTTGGGGGGGAAAGCGCGAATAAACTACACTGCATCGCAAACGTATTTTTATCTCGGTTGTAACAGAGTTTAGTTTCGTCTGTCGCGTAGGCTAGCTCGAATACCGCCTGATGGTTAGCCGTAAATTACAAGGAAAAAGAACTTGATTTAATCATTAATTTACCACACTTGGTTCCACAGGTTACTGTAGACTGATTGCTCATTACATCACAAGCCAAGAACAATAACGATGGATTCCAAACGTCTCTTTATTTTCATTGCTTTCTGGCTGTTTTTAAGCTGTGTTCTGTTAGATGACGCTGAAGGATTCATTATTCCAAGAAAAAAGAGGAGACAGCAGCAAAACAAACGAGGCCCAAATAATCAATTATCCCGCAGGAAAAGAGAATTGGCTGGTTTTATAGCCTCTCAGATCTGGGTATGTATGCTAAATATTTTTATTCTTCAAAGGCAGTCTCTTTCGGTTTTAAAAAAAGAGTGTGTGATTCCTAGCAGTCCGTAAAGTTATACTGTCAAAAAAACATCACCCATACATTAATGCAAAATGCAAAATTTTTGTGGTTCATTTATCTGGCCACACTTGTGTTGTTCATTCCATAACTGTATTTAAAGTATTCTAGTTAATCAAAGTAACGATAATTGGCTATTCCTCATACTTGTATCATTGAACGAGCGTTTAATAGTACAGTCGACTCTCTCTTAACGCACCGCCTCTATAAGACGGACACCTCTGTAAAACGGACACTTAGAGTTGGTCCCTGCCTTTCTTTACTGCCTTTATTTGACTCTCTACAGGACGGACACCTCTCTAAGACGGACACTTAGTGCCGGTCCCAAAGGTGTCCCTCTTAGAGAGAGGTGTTTATCTACATTATCATTGTTCATTTTATTATTTATGTATTTATTTATTTATTTATTTATTCATTAATTTCTTAGACTGAGACGGAGGTACAAACCCTCAGGAACAGATCAGACACTTTGTTGAATCGCAAGTTTAAACTACACAGTACAGCATCTCCTAAACCTTAGAAGCCGGGCGATGCTGATCATCTCTCCCTCATCACAAGTCACCCATTTGAGCGATTTTGCCCTGTCAGAGCATGTGTTTAAACCCTCCCTAACTGGATGCTACTGTATGAGGAGGCACAAACAAAACCACTGTTGTACAGAGGTGTAATCCCAACATGTACTGTGACCAAGAAGTTAAAAAGGTCCCTGGTGGAGAGTCCCTTATTTATAGTTATGACGTTCGTTGAATGTTTCTGGGTCCCGTATTTGTTAATTGAATACGCATTGTAAGATATATTTATGATTTATTTATGCTATATGCACACTGTATATTTATCATTTATGAACAGTTGGTAAAATTATTACACTTACAATAAAATTGCTTCTTCACCCATACAATTGGAGTTATTTTCTACTCACGGAAAGCACTAAAAATTGCATGAGTTCAAGCACAGCCATCCCAAACTCAATATGTGAACGCACATATGTTAAAAGTAATACATCTACTAATATTGCATAACGTAGCGTTTTATAGGGTTTATATGAAAAAAAGAAAAAAAAGAAAAAATATCACCTTATCTTAGCTTATCGTGCTAGAAAAGAATTAAAATAAACTTATACTTTTGCTGCATTATGTGTTCCTGTGTCGTTTTGAAGCGTTTTGGGCTGGTTATGCCATCCTGTCTTAACCTTCATAATAAGTTGTTATGCTAAGCAGGCTCCCTTATCGTAAAGTACCCTCCAAATCACTGTAATGCACCGTTTTCAGCTACAAGAAAGACAATGCAGAACATTTCAGGCAAAAAAAAATTTATTTTGATCTTATACTAGGTGAATGTTCATCGCTGCATACAGTCCAACCTGTATATAACGGCCATGAAGCCGGGTTACCCTGTATATTACGGTCACCGGACAACTTCCCAAAATTTTCTGTTGCCTTCCTCAGCAAAGGGTGGCTGTTGTACACAGGTTTGACTATGTTACAATAAATAAACGATTTCGATATTCCTATACATTTCTTGGTGCAAGAGACTCTTCGTGCGCTAGACGTTGACCTGACTGAACAGCATCTGCCAATCTCCTACACGCCAGAAATAAAACTTCTGGGCTAGTTGTTCAAACATGACAGCGCTATCCACTGGATAATTAATCGGATAAGTATTGGGAAAACCAATTGTGTTATCCACTGGATAGAGGTTAATTTCTTCTTAGTGACTTAGTGACTTAATGTCAAGCAATACGTTAACAACAGTTTTTGCTTTATTGTAGTAGTTCATCCAGAAATGAAAACAAATTAGCATTGTCATGCATGATACAGCTGATGATAACGGCTTAACGGATTTGTCCAAAAATAAATTAAACGCCGTCTCCTGACCCCATTTACCGCCTTTTTCATGTCCGGTCGGAAACAAAAGTTAAAGATAAATCGAAAGTGATGAAACAACAATCCTAGATATGAAAGCCACGATCGCGATCTATTCAGTTCAGGTTTGACAACGTTAGTCTTTCGATGGCAACAAAAACAAGTGTGCAACGCTTTCTGGTTTTAAAACTTTTCCTCTTTTTGATTTTCTCGTTTTCGTCGTCGTGGTTTGCATGAGCTCTCCAGTATCATTCATTACCCTGCAATTCGATGCTTGATATGTGGCGATTTCCTTGAAAAACCGACGATTCGATAGAAAAGGGGTCTCAAAAACCGACGTTGGCAGGCACCCAAAGAGAGGCTCATATGTGTTCATGTGAAGTCAAAGTTGTGGGACTTTCTTTGCAGATCGTTTCCAAGACATAACTGTTAGCAGAGGTTGCTCTCCGGCGTAGTCTTTAGATGTTCAAAGATGTTCGCGCCGCAGACATTATTCACGTAGTTGGCTTGTTTTACGAATACTCTATGTACTACTTATTGAATGAGTGGGAGGGCCGGACCAAAAAATATTTGGCTCCAGGTCAGGACGTACGGACCAAGGCGGGAGCTCAGCGAGGTCTAGTCTCCCACGCAGGCCTTTTTTAGGGGAGCTCGTATTTCGTCCCTCCCCACGAGCTCCCCTAAAAACGCCTGAGTGAGAGGCTAAGCGAGGTCCTGCGTCCTGATCAAGAGCTAAATATTTTCGCGCCAGCCCTACCTAACTCAGTCAATAAGCATTCTATCATATAGCCGTTTTGTTTTTGAATTTTTCTGACGGAGCGAAAACGCGTCCATGGTAGCATTTGCCCCGTTTTTCAAAGAGCCAATGATTTCATTCCATTCATTTGGAAAGCCAGTGAATTCTATTTGAACGAGTTTACAGCTGCAAAGTACAAATATTCAGAAAAATTCACGATCAAAAGTGCTCTTTTTCACTTAATACAAAGAAAATGTAAATAGGAATTCTTAACTGGTACTCAAGGAAGAAGTTTCCTCTGGGACAGTTGACCTGGATAGTAGAATTCGATGTCGGGATGATCACTTTTATCGCTCATTTTTGAAAAAGAAAATTAAACTTGATACGGCAACAAAATGTTTCAACCTGCATCGATCAGTGCGCTTTTCTAGCGGGGTCGCATGTGCTTTTTCGGCATTATCACTTGACACATGCGGCCCTCATACGGGACCTTTTTCATACGGTTTGCCAAAAAAATTGGGCGGGGTGCTGTACGGGTTATATGATAAAACTAGCCACTACTCAAAAGTCACGATCAGTGGCGTAAACTACTTCAGTCGTACATGCTAAAAGCCACGTCGAAAAAAAAAAACTTTGCTTGCAAACGATACGAATTATATTTTTAAGAGTAATAAGCATCCTCACATATAGGATGCTATTTGGGTTACTGTTTCAGTTTGTATTTGGGTTACTGTTTACCCATACGTAAAGCCACGTTTCCTAAAATTGTAAACAGTTTATCTCACGAATATCATTTTAACACCCTTTCAACATCAAAGCTAAGAAGAGCCAAACTAACCAAGAAAATAATAATGACATACAATTTCTTTACATAAGCCAACCGCATGGCTTTCCGGTAGAATTAAGATATTTATTGGTGAAGAAGTCATTGTCATCAGACCAAATTATTGAGGTTAAAACACATCACCCACCAAAATATATTTATGTCACGCGCTTCGCAAGTAGATTCTTATTTTGATATTGAAGTTTTTTCCTGACATGACAGACATCATAGCATGTAAAAAGGCTCTTAAGTGGATAGACGTGCCCACGAGTCGACTCAAAATTTTTCTCGAGGGTAAAGCGCGAGCGGGAGATTTTTTTGTGTTTTCTGCGCCTACTACCGGAACCGGAAATGTGAAGCGAAGGAGTACGAGAAACTCTACCAAGTGGACTCTCAATTGCACGACTGCCACGTGAAATTTCATTAACCGACGTTTTATCTTTCATGGAGAACGTATACACGCGACGACAATTGTTTGTCTATTTAAACTTGCCTACGTCTTCAAGAATTCCGTTCCAGGGAAATTCACCTATATTTGACATTTAAATCGCAACTTGAAAGATTGGAAAAACGCAAATTCATTTGAATAGTAACATTTTCGATGCCATCTCCATCGTCGTTGCTAAGTTTCATATTGCTTTAATAAGGCGTTAAGTGAGTGCTGCAACCATTTACGTAAGAGGTCAAAACGTTTCCTGCCCTGGGCCTCTGAACATCCCTCATGCTCAGCTTAGACTAAGCTGCTCTTCTGTGACCACAAAAACATTTCTGTCAAGTTTCATAATTCTGTGTTATTTTTGACTGACATCAAAGACATAATCGCCTGTAAAAAGGCTCTTAAGTGGGGGATAACGAAAAGGCGAGAAAGAACGAGAAGACGGAGCGAACAAAAGGGAGAAAGAGGCTGTTAACCCTTTTCACTGCCAGAGTGTTTAAAGGGGTTTTTGAGGTTACTCGAACTTTTGAGATTGTGGACGAAATCCTATGATGTGACCATTCAAATGAAAGCTCTGCGCCTGTACTTTCACATGATGCTATTTGTTTCTCCAAACTTTAGAACATGAGATTTGGAAATTTGGTCGAAATTTGCCTTTGGCCACATTTGACAGTGAAAGGGTTAAATCCCACCCTTTTCGGAGGACGCTATTTAGGAATGTCGGTAGATCAACCCCCCAAAAAGGGCATTTTAAACTGACAATTGGTAGACAATAATTTTTTTAATGATTTTTAGATAACTAAAAATGAAAGCTTCATATATAGTTTCTTTTCTTGTCGTGAAAAAAGAGCGTTCTCTGTGATAAAGTATTTTGTATTAACAGGAACAGGAAACAGATTAGCTTATTATGCCAATATTTTCAAGGGGATGATGTGGGAGGATTATCCGAGGTCAACGTCACGAAAATCGAACAATCTGTTCTTGCCTGTTCTTCAGCTGCATAAAAAATTTAAAATAACCCGCAACATACTGAAAATAACTCGGAAATAACCTAAATAACAAAAAGAGATAAAGGATATATATTGCTAAATTGCACGCGTGTTCAGAGAGTGTTCTGTGAAGAAGAGTGCAACATCAACTTCGAATTAACAGGTAAAATAAACGCATGATTCCATTACTGATATCATTGTTATATTTCTCCCCACTCATTTATGATGCACCTAAATTAAAGAAGCTTTTAAGCTTCTAAAGTATTCAGTATTTAGTTTCAAGTGAATGATTTTTTTTAATTGGGTCTTCACAGCGGTTTTTTTAAGCTCCAGCCTGTTCAATTTCCCAGACCACCCTCTCGGGCATGGCTCCTAGCTACACCATTCAACATATTTCATGTACGTGACTAACCTGCGATCAGCCGGCGTTCTTTCTGGGGGGAAAGCGTGAATGAACTACACTGTATCGCAAACGTATTTTTATCTCGGTTAGTAACAGAGTTTAGTTTCGTCTGTCGCGTAGGCTAGCTCGAATACCGCCTGATGGTTAGCCGTAAATTACAAGGAAAAAGAACTTGATTTAATCATTAATTTACCACACTTGGTTCCACAGGTTACTGTAGACTGATTGCTCATTACATCACAAGCCAAGAACAATAACGATGGATTCCAAACGTCTCTTTATTTTCATTGCTTTCTGGCTGTTTTTAAGCTGTGTTCTGTTAGATGACGCTGAAGGATTCATTATTCCAAGAAAAAAGAGGAGACAGCAGCAAAAAAAACGAGGCCCAAATAATCATTTATCCCGCAGGAAAAGAGAAATGGCTGGTTTTATAGCCTCTCAGATCTGGGTATGTATGCTAAATATTTTTATTCTTCAAAGGCAGTCTCTTTCGGTTTTAAAAAAAAGAGTATGTGATTCCTAGCAGTCCGTAAAGTTATACTGTCAAAAAAACATCACCCATACATTAATGCAAAATGCAAAATGTTTGTGGTTCATTTATCTGGCCACACTTGTGTTGTTCATTCCATAACTGTATTTAAAGTATTCTTAGTTAATCAAAGTAACGATAATTGGCTATTCCTCATACTTGTATCATTGAACGAGCGTTTAATAGTAAAGTCGACTCTCTCTTAACGGACCGCCTCTATAAGACGGACACCTCTGTAAAACGGACACTTAGAGTTGGTCCCTGCCTTTCTTTACTCCTCTTATTTGACTCTCTACAGGACGGACACCTCTCTAAGACGGACTCTTAGTGCCGGTCCCAAACGTGTCCGTCTTAGAGAGAGCTGACTGTACCACTTCTTAGCAATTATAAATTGCATGCGCTGAATGACGCTGAGGAAGATGCGAAGAATTATGCAGATCGGGGAAGGTTAAAAAGCGCTTGCTGGTTATTACTGATATTAAGCCGAGAGGTGTTTATCTACATTATCATTGTTCATTTTATTATTTATGTATTTATTTATTTATTTGTTCATTAATTTCTTAGACTGAGACGGATGTACAAGCCCCCAGGAACAGATCAGACACTTTGTTGAATCGCAAGTTTAAACTACACAGTACAGCATCTCCTAACCGTTAGGAGCCGGGCGATGCTGATCATCTCTCCCTCATCACAAGTCACCCATTTGAGCGATTTTGCCCTGTCAGAGCATGTGTTTAAACCCTCCCTAACTGGATGCAACTGTATGAGGCAAAAACTAAACCACTGTTGCACAGAGGTGTAATCCCAACATGAAGACTATGAAGTTAAAAAGGTCCCTGGTGGAGAGTCCCTTATTTATAGTTATGACGTTCGTTGAATGTTTCTGGGTCCCGTGTTTTGTTAACTGAATACGCATTGCAAGATATATTTATGATTTATTTATGCTATATGCACACTGTATATTTATCATTTATGAACAGTTGGTAAAATTATTACACTTACAATAAAATTGCTTCTTCACCCATACAATTGGAGTTATTTTTTACTCACGGAAAGCACTAAAAATTGAGTTCAAGCACAGCCATCCCAAACTCAATATGTGAACGCACAAATGTTAAGGGTAATACATCTACTAATATTGCATAACGTAGCGTTTTATAGGGTTTATATGAAAAAAAGAAAAAAAAGACAAAATATCACCTTATCTTAGCTTATCTTGCTAGAAAAGAATTAAAATAAACTTATATTTTTGCTACATTATGTGTTCCTGTGTCGTTTTGAAGCGTTTTGGGCTGGTTATGCCATCCTGTCTTCACCTTCATAATAAGTTATTATGCTAAGCAGGCTCCCTTATCGTAAAGTACCCTCCAAATCACTGTAATGCACCGTTTTCAGCTGCAAGAAAGACAATGCACAACAATTCTGGCAAAAAAAAATTTATTTTGATCTTATACTAGGTGAATGTTCATCGCTGCATACAGTCCAACCTGTATATAACGGCCATGAAGCCGGGTTACCCTGGTCACCGGACAACTTCCCAAAATTTTCAGTTGCCTTCCTCAGCAAAGGGTGGCTGTTGTACACAGGTTTGACTATGTTACAATAAATAAACGATTTCGATATTCCTATACATTTCTTGGTGCAAGAGACTCTTCGTGCGCTAGACGTTGACCTGACTGAACAGCATCTGCCAATCTCCTACACGCCAGAAATAAAACTTCTGGGCTAGTTGTTCAAACATGACAGCGCTATCCACTGGATAATTAATCGGATAAGTATTGGGAAAACCAATTGTGTTATCCACTGTATAGAGGTCAATTTCTTCTTAGTGACTTAGTGACTTAATGTCAAGCAATACGTTAACAACAGTTTTTGCTTTATTGTAGTAGTTCATCCAGAAATGAAAACAAATTAGCATTGTCATGCATGATACAACTGATGATAACGGCTTAACGGATTTGTCCAAAAATAAATTAAACGCCGTCTCCTGACCCCATTTACCGCCTTTTTCATGTCCGGTCGGAAACAAAAGTTGAAAATAAATCGAAAGTGATGAAACAACAATCCTAGATATGAAGGCCACGATCGCGATCTATTCAGTTCAGGTTTGACAACGTTAGTCTTTCGATGGCAACAAAAACAAGTGTGCAACGCTTTCTGGTTTTAAAACTTTTCCTCTTTTTGATTTTCTCGTTTTCGTCGTCGTGGTTTGCATGAGCTCTCCAGTATCATTCATTACCCTGCAATTCGATGCTTGATATGTGGCGATTTCCTCGAAAAACTGACTATTCGATAGAAAAGGGGTCACGAAAACCGACGTTGGCAGGCACCCAAAGAGAGGCTCATATGTGTTCATGTGAAGTCAAAGTTGTGGGACTTTCTTTGCAGATCGTTTCCAACTGACATAGCAGACGTTGCTCTCCGGCGTAGTCTTTAGATGTTCAAAGATGTTCGCGCCGCAGACATTATTCACATAGTTGGCTTGTTTTGCGAATACTCTATGTACTACTTATTGAATGAGTGGGAAGGCCGGACGAAAAAATATTTGACTCCAGTTCAGGACGTAAGGACCAAGGCGGGAGCGCAGCGAGGTCTAGTCTCACACGCAGGCTTTTTTAGGGGAGCTCGTATTTCTTCCCTCCTTGTGCATAGGGAGGAACGAAACACGAGCTCCCCTAAAAACGCCTGCATGAGAGGTTAAGCGATGTCCTACGTCCTGATCGAGAGCCAAATATTTTCTCGTCAGCCCTGCCTAACTCAGTCAATAAGCATTTTATCATATGGCCCTTGTGTTTTTGAATTTTTCTGACGGGGCGAAAACGCGTCCACTGCAGCATTTGCCCCGTTTCGCGTGCACTTTTCAAAGAGTCAATGATTTCATGCCATTCATTTGGAAAGCCAGTGAAGTGTATTTGAACGAGTTTACAGCTGCAAAGTACAAATATTCAGAAAAATTCACGATCAAAAGTGCTCTTTTTCACTCAAACCAAAGAAAATGTAAATCGGAATTCTTAAGTGGTACTCAAGGAAGAAGTTTCCTCTCGGACAGTTGACCTGGATAGTAGAATTCGATGTCGGGATGATCACTTTTATGGCTCATTTTTGAAAAAGAAAATTAGACTTGATACGGCAACAAAACGTTTCAACCCGCATCGATAAGTACGCTTTTGTAGCGGGATCGTTTGTGTTTTTTCGGCATTATGACTTGACACATACGGCCCTCATTCGGGACTTTTTCCATACGGTTTGTCAAAAAAATTGGGCGCGGGGCCGTACGGGTTATATGCTAAAACTAGCCACTACTCAAAAGTCACGATTAGCGGCGCAAATGACTTCAGCCATACATGCTAAAAACCACGTCGAAAAAAAAACTATGCTCGCAAGGAAACGATACGAATTAAATTTTTAAGAGTAATAAGCATCCTCTTGATATACATATAGGATGCGTACATGTATTTGGGTTACTGTTTACCCATGGATAGAGCCATGTTTACTAAAATTGTAAACAGTTTATCTCAGGAATATCCTTTTAACACCCTTTGAACATCAAAGCTAAAAAGAGCCAAACTAGCCAAGAAAATGATAATGAAATACTCTTTCCAAAAGTAAATTTCTTTACATTCTAAGCCAACTGCATGGCTTTCATACTGGTAGAATTAAGATATTTATTGGTTGAGAAGTCATTCTGACCAAATTATCGAGGTTAACACACTTCACCCTACATACATTGTTTTCAGTCCAGCCTTTTACGCGAGAGGTAGTAAAGAAAGACCTGCCTGCCTGTTATCATCCCCTGCCCAACATAGTTTAAGCCACTTTCTTGATACCACAAGTATATATATATATATATGTCACGCGCTTCGCAAGTAGATTCTCATTTTGCTATTGAAGTTTTTTCCTGACATGACAGACATCATAGCAAGTAAAAATGCTCATAAGTGGATAGACGTGCCCACGAGTCGACTCAAAATTTTTCTCGAGCGTGAAGCGCGAGCGGGAGATCTTTTTGTGTTTTCTGCGCCTATTACCGGAACCGGAAATGTGAAGCGAAGGAGTACGAGAAACTCTACCGAGTGGACTCTCAATTGCACGACTGCCACGTGAAATTTCATTAACCGACGTTTTGTCTTTCATGGACAATGTATACACGCGACGACAATTTTCTGTCTATTTAAACTTGCTTGCGGTCTTCAAGAATTTCGTTAAAGGGAAATTCACCTACATTTGACATTTAAATCGCAACCTGAAAGTTTGGAAAAACACAAACTAATTCTAATTTGAATAGTAACATTTTTTATGCCGTCGCCATCGTCGTTTCTAAGTTTCATATTGCTTTAATAAGGCGTTAAGTGAGTGCTGCAACCATTTACGTAAGAGGTAAAAAAGTTTCCTGCCCCGGGCCTCTGAACGTCCCTCAGCTTAGACTAAGCTGCTCCTCTGTGACCACAAAAACATTTCTGTCAAGTTTCATAATTCTGTGTTACTTTTGACTGACATCACAGACATAATCGCCTGTAAAAAGGCTCTCAAGTAGGGGCTACAGAAAAGGCGAGAAAGAACGAGAATACGGAGCGAAGAGATGGGAGAAGAAGACTGTTTAAATCCCACCGTTTTCGGGGGGCGCTATTTAGGAATGTCGGTCGATCAACCCCAAAAAAAGGGCATACCCCCTACCCCTTTCGACGCCTGCTACGCAGGCTAATTTTAAACTAATAATTGGTAAGCAATAATTTTTTTAATGAGTTTTAGATAACTAAAAATGAAAACTTTATATACAATTTCTTTTCTTGTCGTGAAAAAGATCGTTCTCTGTGATAAAGCCGGTGTTTTGTATTCACAGGAACAGGAAACAGATTAGCTTATTATACTAATATTTTCAAGTTACGTGGGAGGATTATCCGAGGCTGACGTAAAAATCGAACAATCTGTTCTCGCCTGTTCTTCAGCTGCATCAAAAATTGAAATTTAACCCGCAACATTCTGAAAATAACTCGGAAGCAACCTAAATAGCAAAAAGAGGCAAAGGATATATATTGCTACCAGTTAGTATAAATTGCAGGCTTGAGAGTGTTTTTGCAACTGCGATAAGTGAAACTGCAACATCGATTTTAAATTAGGAGGTAAGTTTTAATTAACGCAGTGCTTCCAGAATTTCTCTTCGCGTATTTATTATGCGCTTAAATTATATTATAGAACCTTACAAGTATTATGTACTTATTTTCAAGGGAATGATTATTTAAGTCTTCACGGCGGCTTAAACCCGTCTGTTCAAATCTCCCAACCCAGAACATGCATAATATGCGAATCCAGACAATTACCTTAAATTAAGTTCAAGTTTCAAATTCAAGTTTATTGTTTTGCTATAAATTATACATAAAAAAAAATAGGAATATCAAAATATTAAAAGCTAATGGCGAGGAAGCCCAAGGGAACTACCGGGCTTAGGAGTAATAGGCTTCCTCAATTTAATTATTACAACGAAGTATAAAAAGAAGTATGCGTGCAGAGTCAGTGGCAGATTTACAGTAAATATTAAAATATATTAGATAATTGTATTTTAAATCATAGTTAGGTTAAAAAAAACAAAGCGAAAAGTAGAGGTGAAAACAAATCAAATGAATATTTATGATAACAGAAATGCTTTCACCTTACAGCAAAAGGAGGCGATATTCGTTGGATTTTGAATTTCATAAATAAGTGAGTTAAAAAATTTAGGACCTTGGAAACTGATAGAGAACTTTCTTAATATATTATTATAAATTTACGCAAGTGAAAGCCAGTGAACTGTCCGGTCCCCATGACAGAAATGAGGGACAAGCCACTCAGTCGGTTAATTGCCGCAAAATTTGGAACTTTGATTTCGAGAAGCTATGCAGCACTTCAGTAAAAGGAACTGAAGAAGTCTGATTGAAATTAGATAATCATTATTTTATAATAAACGTGATCTCTCATAATTTACAACAAACTGACATCTCAAAGTTTCCATTTCCAGCATAACAAATGTCTTTCTTGTCAAAACGAGCGAATCAAAAAACCTTAATCAAATGATAGAAAGGTGCCTTAATCTAAAACTAACTGGGTGAGGGAAAGAAAAGTTAGTTTTAAAGGAGATATCAGAAACGCTTTTGCAATGGGTAAGCCAGAGACTTCAGTTCCATGCGTGGTTCCAGTTGCTTTGCCCGCCACAGATTCATGTTTCAGGACTTTGGCCGAAGATCTGTCGACGCGGCCGCACCGAAGCATTCCTCGATCCTCAAGGGAGAAAAAACCCCTTCTACCCAGGGTACCGCGCGTCCAGTTTCAAATGGCTGAAAGACTGAAAGCGTTGACCATGATATCAGATAAGTTTCATGTTTTCTGGCGTAGGATAATGTCGACCGGTTCATTAATTTTTCTTTGCTACAAAACGCCGCAACAATGTAATAATCAAGAGACAATGACCTCTTGCATCCTGCTTCTAAAATACTACTGAGTCTTCGCCACCTTTTTCGATGAATTTTATAGTGTTTTTTTTTGCTTCTTTATTTGTTTCCTTCCCCGTTGATTAATGAAATTTACTTCACTTTCAGGTCCACAATCTACAGTGAAAAACTGATTGCTTGGTGAACTCATTTACAAACTAGTAGTTGCTGGCCAGAAACAGTAACGATGGATTCCAAACGTCTCTTTATTTTCATCGCTTTATGGCTGTTTCTAAGCTGTGTTCTGTTAGACCACGCCGAAGGATTCACTCTTCCAAGAAAAAGGAAGAAACAGCAACAAAGAAAACGAGACCCAAATGATCAGTTATCCCTCAAATTAAGAGAAATGGTTGGTTTAGTATCCCAAATCTGGGTATGTATATGAAAAATGATATCCTGTCAGAGCTATCTTTAAGTCATTACTTTGAAAAGGCGCCACAGTAAAAATCAAGTGTGTGAATCTTAGCAGTCAGGGTAGGATTCCGTACAGCCCCATTCATTTCACCCAAATTCCATACAATTTCACACAAGCAATAAGGATAGAAGCTAATAGAGTCGCAAAATGCACCATGAATAATAAAACCAGATCGGGGAAGTTGAGCGCTAATTTGCTATAAAAATTATCAGGGTTGCTTATCTAACATTCTGATTTATTTCAGTATTTATTTATTTATTTATTTATTTATTTATTAGGCTGAGCCAGAGGTACAAGCCCCCAAGAACAGAACTTCCTTGAACAGTACAGCATGTCCTTAAGTCTAGGAGCGCCGTTTTTTAATTTCAATTTATAGAGGGTGATGAAGATCATCTTTCCTTCGTCACAAGTCACCATTTCAGCGAGTTTGCATAAATTGATTGCGCAGTGCATGTGTTTTCACAAAGCTTCACGAACGTACTTGTGGAAAGCCCCTTGGTAATAACGTTGGCCTGAACACATTACAGCGGCCTAGTTTCTTCAAGTAACTGAATTCGCGTTGCACAAGTCAGAGATACTTGATCTTAATTTATGCTTTCTGTACACTGTATATTTATCGTTGATGAAGAGTTAATGAAATAAATTAATACAGTAACAATAAAACGACTCTTTTTTTATACAACTGGAGTTATTTATTTTTACTCATCGAAAGCACTCGCATGGAAAATTCAGTTCAAGGTATCAACAACTCAGTTTTAACTGGGGGGAATTTAGGCGAGATTACGGGATTAGGAAACCTTATAAGCGGATCTTTTGTCAAGCACAACTACGGAATTTCGTTTTTTAATCCTGTTTGTTTAATTCATCTACTTCACTTGTATTACTTTGAATTTTGACACGATAGCGTAATATCCACAGTCAGGGGCATAGATGAGAGCTACTAAGCTCATTACTACTTATATGGGGGGTCAGTTGCTTTGGAGGTTTACCTTAACGTATACTAACCTCCAAATCACTGTAATACACTATTCTCAGCTACAAGAAAGACAATACACAACATTTAAGGATAAAAAAGTTTATTATTATTTTGATCTTGTAGGCAATATTCAACATATTACAATAAAGAAAAAGGAGCCTATTACTAAAAAGTATTTTTGTCAAGAAATACTAATAAAAATTTAAAGCTTATTACTGAAGCTTATAACCACCATGCCAGGATATAAATCATTGACTAAAGGCAATCAAAATGGCGTCCATTTATAATCAGAGAAAAGCAGCTGTGAAATACCTAATTTTAAAACCACGAGGCAAATATCTACTATGACTCCTATTTCCTGTAACATATCAACACCCTGTGTGCCATCCGGCCAGAGACATTTCATTTGCCCAAGATCCGTCAGCCTGCGGCCGACTTCGAAGCATCTCGCCATACACGAGCAATAAAACCTCTGGTACCCATTCTTTGGGCTCCCTGTGCCGACTATCTGAACGCCTGCAAAATTGTGCTGGCTAACAATTATGCTTATTCCTGGGTGACTGTTTATTTATCTTTAACCTACGGACAAAAAAAGTTAAAAAGGCATAGTAAATTATGGGGAAAGCGCACTAAAATCACAATTTTTGAAATCTTCCAAGCTGTATTTGCTCGAAAGAGCGCCCGAAAAATTGTCGCATTTGGAACAAAACAAGCCTCCCATTGCTACAGCAACTGACCGATGTGGTGGTAATACATGGTTAACGCTGAATAGGCCATTTCCGAGTTCCCCCGGGCCTATGTATCAAAACGAGGTTAAGTGCTCAGCCTTCATGGAAATGATTTTTCATTCTCATGCAAATAAAACTCATTTTCACAAGAAAGGTTGTGCTCTTGGCCTCATTTTGAAAGTGAGGGTTTTTGAAACTCGTAGTGGCCTATTGTTAATGGTCATTGTTGTACAGTTGAATCTCTCTACAACGGCCACCTTGGGGACAGAAGAATGTGGCCATTTTAAAGAGGTTTTAAACAAGAGTCAATATATGGATTTTTTGTCTGCCGGGACGAAATAAAGCGACCTTTGTAGAGAGGTGGATGCTAGCGGAGGTTTCGACTGTATTCTTGCAAAACCAACTCAGTTTTATTGCGTTCTTCCTATGAAACTGGTATCATGTCTTTTAAAACACAATAAAAAGAAAAATGAGCTAAATTATGTAGTACTTGATCATTTCCAGATTAGAATTTACGTAATTTAAGGGCCGCTACAGAACAGCGAAGCACAAAAAAAAGACTGTTTGAAGAGGAGAAAGATAAAGCTACAATCAAGGACGCTTTCTTGGCCGGATCACATAGCCCTTGTTCCTCTCTTTCCTCTTCATGTTTTTAGCAGTGGTTTTTTGGTGCATTTTGTCAAATTTCGCGGTACACATTGGGAGGCATTAAGGAGAAAAGGCACTTTAGGTACTTTAACGATCTCATTAAAGCAACTTTTTTGAATCCGCTCCCCAGAGTGAAAATTTTTTAATATGCTATAAATCCGGATACTTTTTTATCCGGTGACGTAACAAGAACGAGCCCAGTTCTTTATCGTGAATACTGTATTCAAGATGGACTGAGTTTGGCCTTTTTGGCCTGGGTCTGGCCTGTCTCACCCTCTGAATAACCTGAATTTGAAAACAATAAAAATGAGGAGTGTGGTGTTGCCTGCTAACGGCCTGGGCAAGAGATAGGGACCAAATGGGATGTGAACCACATATGGCGTTGTCGGCAGGATAAATAGAGACAAGGCAGTAGTATAGTACATGGCGGCACCGTCGCATGTAATATATATTACCCTGGACAGTAAACTGCTTCCACATTTTGGTTTTAATTGTACGGTTCCATCTTTCACACACACTAGATTTTTCTTCATTCTCGGTTGAATATAGTGTTATGTTATTCTTTACTAACGGTTTTTTCATATTTTTGTTATAATATTCTTTCCCCATATCAGTCCAAAGATATTGTGGTTTACGGCCCTCTTTGAATATAGTTTTGAATGCTTCTGTGACAGTTTCCCCTTTTTTATCTTTCAGTGGGACAATCCAGCCATATTTGGAAAATAGATCTAGTACCATGAGAAGATATCTATAACCCTTGTTCCATTTGCTGAACTGTTGCATCTCAACCAGATCTGAGCACCAAATTTTGTCAATACCGGTTGTAATAACACGCCGCCGAGTAAAGTTGCGTTTTATGGGTTTATGTAATTCATCCGCTAATTGTTGTTGCCAACTGATACCTGACGGCTTTTCTAGTTTAAACCAAGACCGAGTTTCTGTTTTGTGTATATTAGATTTCTAGCTAACCAGTGACCCCATTGTCGTTCACTATAGGGAATGGCGTCTAATCATTTTACCATTTTACGGTCTGTACTGTCGCAATTTGTAATAATCATCGCACTTTGTAATACCTGTCGCAATTTGTAATAAATCCATCGCACTTTGTAATACCTGTCGCAATTTGTAATAAACCGTGTCGCACTTTGTAATAAAAAGGCTGTCGCAATTTGTAATAACAGTCCATCGCATTTTGTAATAAACTAAGCTGTCGCAATTTGTAATAATTCCATCGCACTTTGTAATAATTTTTTGATAGTGAACTTACTTCGTCAACATTAGTATAATGCCAAAATATGCATGGTACTTCATAAACAAAGATGATGACGTCCGCTAGCATGTAACATGTCCGTAACATTTTCTTTGGTCAAACATGCATGTCTTCCGCTATAAGTTTTTCTGCCTTGATTAATCACGTGACTAACTAGAAACGCTTTTATGAAAGACATGAAACGGCCTGTGACATATCACCAAAAAGATATGAATCACGTTTAAATTAAAAAATATTTAAATAAGAAAGGCAACATTTTACAACAGAAAATTCATGAATAACCTGGCATTCGTCGTCCAAATCCATGTTTGCTTGCCACGTGACACGTGAAGTCTTCGGCAGGGGGCGGGGGGGGGGATAATCCCATATATGGATGGGCTAGATAGGTAAGTACCGCCTGATAGGGTATGATCTTGAGCCTCATTTTTTACGTTGTTGGCCTTGTGTCTTTGGTTTGATCCTTAGATGGGGTAACTCAAGTAGTAATGGATGGTTTATTAGATCCTATCCATTTTGTAGAAAAACACTAATCCAGAACACGCTCGGAAGAATTGCAAGGTCTTACGAATTGTATATACGCAGGCAAGGATTATTTTTTTACCATCCCCATGGTATTTTCTTTAGAGGACTCCTTACAGAAAACAATTGTTTTAAGATGGAATGAGTACTCCTTTTGTTCCTATATGAGACCAAATCAAGTGAGAATAATGGACCAAATGCCCAGCCGGCTCAGTGTAAGACCCCAATTGAGTGTTATAAAAACAGGTACATACGAAGGTATTGGCCAGCAACTAATTGGATTTTGTGGTTAGGTTTCTGTTGTGGTTCGAAGGTTTGCCACTGGTGACGTTTTTTTTTATTTGCAGTAAACATTTTGAATCTTTCCAGACCTCGTTTGATTAAGTTGGAAGCCACTATTACTTCTTTAAGATTGCTCGTTAGACAAGAACGGTGTACCACGTGTTGTGTCAACCTGTAAAAAGATCTAACAAGGAAAGCTTGAACTCTCCTGGTGTCCTTATTCGAATGATGTAGGACGGATGTTACGATTAGCGGAAATTAAATGCTTTTTAATAATGGCTTGTTTGTGTCTAGTGTGTCTAGCTCTGTCTAGATCCTCTACTCTGGCAATGCTCTGTCCAGAGGCACATCATAGTGGCCATATAAGGAAGTACACCCGCCGGGTAACCATTGAATGCAAGCCACCTAGCACAATAGCAAGGTTCAAGAATACAGCATTTCGTAAGTCAGATAACTAATCAACATTAATCTAAAAAAATGTTTAGGACTGTGTATAAAGTTAAATGTTTGAATGAGCGGAGATGTTACGTGCTAGCAGACGTCATCTCCATCTTTGTTTATGAAGTACCATGCATATTTTGGCGTTATATTAATGTTGACGAAGTAAGTTTAATTACTCTCAAAAAGTTATTACAAAGTGCGATGGAATTATTACAAATTGCGACAGCTTAGTTTATTACAAAGTGCGATGGACAGTTGTTACAAATTGCGACAGCTTTTTTATTACAAAGTGCGACATGGTTTATTACAAATTGCGACAGGTATTACAACGTGCGATGGATTTATTACAAATCGCGACAGGTATTACAAAGTGCGATGATTATTACAAATTTCGACAGTACAACGGTCAGCTTTATTTTTGCACTTTCGGTTATCACCACAAACACTATATTAATATCATGCTGCATGGCCACTGCATCGGTTGACCCAGTTGGTTGATCATAAATTTCTAATATTTCACCAGTTTCTGGATTGTATCTTACTTGGTTTTCTAAATCATTGTAAGGCCCTGTATATTTATGCCCTGGTAAGGTCCATCCGCCTGCGGGTCTTGGTAATTTTCCAATGGCCTTGTGAATATCCAAAGCACCTCCATCAAGATCTTTCCTGTTTGTTTTGTAGTTTTTCTTTGGTCGTATTTTGTTGATAATTGGTTAAGAGCTTGAGAACCGACATTCTGGATCATCGGATTTAATTTGTCCAAAGCATAATCTATAGCTTTTTTCTGTAATTTAGGGTTTCTGAGCGCTTCTGACCCGTAATATCTCCCCCATCTCAATTCCTTTTTTACCCATCAATGGAAGCCCGTGATGTACCAACGCATCAAGAGCAGTACCAGCTACTGTGTCCATTACGCCTGCCCCTAGGACAGGCTGATCTAGTTTCCCTTCTTGACAAACTTAATTTTTTTTATTCCGCATTCAGCGCAAGTGCACCAAATCATGAGTCTACCATTTTTAGCTGTTTTATAACCCGAAGGTTCTACACATTCTGTTTGCTTCTTCTGTTTAACACAATAAGATTTCACCATTATTATATATTTATGTTATATAATTATTGTCTAATCACTATCACTACTGTCTGGAACATAAGTATCATGGCTGCTATCTGACTCATAATCACTTTCACTCAGGGGTTCACAGTTGCAGCACTCGAAACATCCATATTGATTCATATAATGCGGAGTAACTTCCTGGCAATAAACACAGAACTTTTCAGTCATCTTAATTGTATATATGGATTACATAAAATAGTTTATCAGAAATTGGTGATTTATCATTTGATTTGTAAAACTGAATTTGGGGTTATGTATAACGTCTAATAATGATTTCCCTTTCTCTCTCTCCAGGAGATAATATAAGCACCAATAACCAAACAAAACACTGTCTCTTTCTTGTATTTCATCTGATGAGTACACCATTTTTTTACCACTTGTTTTCAGATAATATTTAATTTCATTGGGCATGATTAATCCAAACGGGTCAAAATATTCACAATATTGTTTATCCACGTTTCTATAACAAATCCAATGACTGCCCCCGCCCATTGAATCATCGAGATTAATTATTCCTGTTTCTAGTTTGTGTATTATTTCTGGTAAATTATCACGGCTGTAAATACCCCTGAAATATTTTATTCCTAATTGTGTAACCCATTGTAACAAATCAATATTCGATCATGGTTTGTTTATGAATCTTACAGTATTGTTCCTAGAATTGGGATTGAATTGAATGGACTGTTTTCTCCGAGCAGCAGTCCCTTTCCCTTTCTTTTTTTTTTTACTCCCGCACCAACCGGGTTTTCCCATGTTCCAAAGAAAGGTGGCGACATGTAGGGATACGGATTATACATTCCGTGGCCACTAGTTGTATCGGGAACATAAACAGATATTGTATTAGCGGAACCGGTTCTGTCAGCCTGCAGTCCTTTACCAAAGAGTTTTGAGGCTAATTCAATAGCGATAGGTATACCAATAGAAGCAAGGGCTCCAAGAAAACCCCCGTTAATTTGTTTTTGTGTTGGTCTGATAACTAATCCGTTGCCAGTTTGGAGAGACTTAAGAATATCCTTTTTCTGCCCCGTGGTCAGTAAATGTTTGTATGCAACCAATTGTGCTATTTTGTCCATTGGAATAAGAAAACCTACTCGTTGACCTTTTCAGAATATTTTATCCACACCGAGACTGGCTAATCCTGATAACGCTCCTGTTGCAAGGGGTGCGATAGCTTTTTTGGCTAATGGCATTTCCATAGGTAGTACCTTGCTTCCTAAACTGATTAATGATCCCCACAAACTACCACCCTGTCTAACAGCCTTTCTGATTTGTGTTTTTGAAATTTTGATATCCGATCCTGTACCCTGGCTCATTGCTTTTTTCAATTTATTGATCTGAGTTTTTGTGAGCATTAATTCATGTGGTCCGGATAACTCATTTCTGGCTAATCTGATAGTTATTGCTGAGTTATTATTGTAAGCTCTCGAAAGCTTTTCCAATTGTCCTTTACTAAGTGACACACCATAAGGATAATATTTTGTCATTACTTAAATATAATATATGTTACATAATTTTAACCATATTCAATTTACGATCTGAGTATTATTTTACCATCTTTCTGAATTAGCTCAACATCTTGCTCATATAATGTTAATGCGTAAATTGAGTAGGCTGCTGCCGTTGTTCCAGATAGCTCATATTTGAATGTCAGTTTTGTGGTGCCATCCTTAATGTCCATTTTCTGTTTTGTTAAGTCGAAATGTAAGAAGGGGAATAGCGCACTAGAATTAGATTTATTGAGTAATGACCCTTCACCGTATTCATTATTTTTGTGAACATATTTCAACACATCCCTGAAGACTCTAGTCATATCAGTAGTTGGTGTGTAATGTATTTCGTGGTATTCGTTACCATTTCCAACTTCCAGGTGACAATTGGATAAGGTTCTTGGGTCAGTCGATACAGAGAATGTATTGTACAAGAATGAGTTCTGTGTCTGGGCATCGATATTAGCATCATTGATTATGAATACAAACACGTGTCGGGGTTTCGAAATACCAGAAGAGATTCTGAAATGCCCAGCTCTCTGCTGGCTGCTATTTGATCTTTCATATTCTCTCTCAAATATGTCCACTAATGATTTTTAAGGTATTGACTCATGTAGAATGATTGTCCTTCACTGTTAAAGGTTATTCGTGAGACATATAATTGCATCCTAGTGATAACCACTCTGCAATCAGCCCCGGCTTGCCAAATTAGATTACCATCTGACTCAATCTCAAAATTCATCTCAACTCTTGTATTAGGTAACAGCTCATCTTCTAACATTTCGAAAAACGAGTATCTATTCAGTGGTATTTCTGTATTTACTGTCGATGAGACTCCCAAAAGTTCTTTTCGAAGGGCAAAACCCTTATAGTAAGCTGCTCTTCTTTTGGCTAAATGATTTGTGCTACTAACTTCAAATTCCCGCTCTTCTGCATTTCTGGATGTATCAAGATAGAAAAACTCATTACTAGCTGTCTTATCAGCGTAAGATGGACTGTACTCAAGTAAGTTCTTAATATTCAGGGGCACCCAACGAATATTTTTTCTGAAAATGAGCGGTTAACTACAGAAAACCAAAATTTAGATGCTTTTAAGGCATTTTCAAGCACTTTTCTGTGTTGCTGGAAAGAATTTATCTGTTCCCCACTCCCAGCAGGTTAGATGGCTATTCTCCCAGCCAGCAGAGCGGCCTTCTTCATGTTTGCCAGCCAGCAGAAAAAAAATCTGTATTCAAATAAGCGCCGCAGGGTTGCTTGGAAATTGTGGCGCTGATTCGAGTATATACGGTCAAAATAAATAACACACAGCCTTATCTCTCGCTTGTCAACCAAGAATAACAACAACTACAATGGTAATGAAAAAGGAACGTCACTAAGCCTTCCCTAGATGTACCTTTTGTGAATCCTATTCAGTCCAACTTGAATATAATACTTCAGGCTGTTTAATAGGTTTTGACAACCGTGAACTCGCGCTCCGCCAAAACCCGAATGTTTTAATTAAGAATTTTTTAACAGTTGTGTAACACTATTATGTAAGATGGACGAAAAGAATGCAGTTACCAAAAACATGCAGATATAACACTTTATTGTGACTATTGGCAACCTTAAGATACCTTTCCTTTACACCCCGATAAGTTTGTTCTGCAGTTGGTGCTTCCACAAAACACCTAACACACTTAAATCTAAAAACAAGGAAAAAAAGAACCATTAGACGAATATTAAAGAAAACCTACTAAATCCAGCTGAAAGAGGTAAAAATATAATAATTCCAACAGACAAGTGTTTTTTTGTTTAAAAATATTCTCTCCCTAAGAATGAATGGAATGTTGCTATCGACATCATCCATCACGGGCATGTAGAGAGGTTTAATTAAATCAACTTTTCCCAAATTTGGTTCTAAACATGGTTGAAATTGTGTCTTGTCTGTATGTTAAAGCCTTTTCCTTAAAACAGAGCTCCTCATTAACTGCTATTTATTTTTTTAATTTCTAAAGATACACATACTGAATAAGGGCTAAGGCATTTTACTTCTTGGTTCTAAACGGTTGAGCTACTTTAACCGCATTAAATACAGTTATAATTGAAACATGCAATTTCTAGTGAAGATTAAAAAAATTTACATAAATGTACCGCATAAACCATGGATCAGTATTTGCAATCCACACTACATCTGCAACCTGCACAACAATCATTGTAAAATAGCACAAAAATTGAAGACAATTGTACACACATCAGCAGTAAATTTATGACTATGTCTTCCAATTAAACAAGAAAGCTATTTCGGAATTTATTAAAACAGCTCTGAGACGGTTGCCCTAGTTGAAACAAAACAAAAAAGGGGTAAATGATTTTTAAAAAAAGTTTAGAAGGACAAATAACTGACAATAAGGCCAAGCTAACAGCACCCATCGTCAAAAGCCTTACACAACATGTGGAAGAAGAGAGGGTCAAAAGAACCAACAGTAAAAGAATGCTCGTTGTCACAACTCTAGCCCCACCAACGACAGGAGAAAGGGTCGCAAGGACGAACAAACAAGGAATGCTCGTTGTCACAACTCTAGCCCCACCTACAGCGGGAGAGAGGGTCGCAAGGACGAACAACCAAAGAATGCTCGTTGTCACAACTCTAGCCCCACCTAACGGCAGGAGAGAGGGCCGCAAGGACGAACAGACAAAGAAAGCTCGTTGTCACAACTCTAGCCCCACCTACAGCGGGAGAGAGGGTCGCAAGGACGAACAAACAAAGAATGTTCGTTGTCACAACTCTAGCCCCACCTGACGGCAGGAGAGAGGGTCGCAAGGACGAACAAACAAAGAATGCTCGTTGTCACAACTCTAGCCCCACCTACAGCGGGAGAGAGGGTCGCAAGGACGAACAAACAAAGAATGCTCGTTGTCACAACTCTAGCCCCACCTACAGCGGGAGAGAGGGTCGCAAGGACGAACAACCAAAGAATGCCCGTTGTCACAACTCTAGCCCCACCTACAGCGGGAGAGAGGGTCGCAAGGACGAACAAACAAAGAATGTTCGTTGTCACAACTCTAGCCCCACCTGACGGCAGGAGAGAGGGTCGCAAGGACGAACAAACAAAGAATGCTCGTTGTCACAACTCTAGCCCCACCTACAGCGGGAGAGAGGGTCGCAAGGACGAACAACCAAAGAATGCTCGTTGTCACAACTCTAGCCCCACCTACAGCGGGAGAGAGGGTCGCAAGGACGAACAACCAAAGAATGCTCGTTGTCACAACTCTAGCCCCACCTGACGGCAGGAGAGAGGGTCGCAAGGACGAACAACCAAAGAATGCTCGTTGTCACAACTCTAGCCCCACCTAACGGCAGGAGAGAGGGTCGCAAGGACGAACAGACGAAGAAAGCTCGTTGTCACAACTCTAGCCCCACCTACAGCGGGAGAGAGGGTCGCAAGGACGAACAAACAAAGAATGTTCGTGGTCACAACTCTAGCCCCACCTGACGGCAGGAGAGAGGGTCGCAAGGACGAACAACCAAAGAATGCTCGTTGTCACAACTCTAGCCCCACCTACAGCGGGAGAGAGGGTCGCAAGGACGAACAAACAAAGAATGCTCGTTGTCACAACTCTAGCCCCACCTACAGCGGGAGAGAGGGTCGCAAGGACGAACAAACAAAGAATGCTCGTTGTCACAACTCTAGCCCCACCTACAGCGGGACAGAGGGTCGCAAGGACGAACAAACAAAGAATGCTCGTTGTCACAACTCTAGCCCCACCTGACGGCAGGAGAGAGGGTGGCAAGGACGAACAGACAAAGAATGCTCGTTGTCACAACTCTAGCCCCACCTACAGCGGGACAAAGGGGCGCAAGGACGAACAAACAAAGAATGCTCGTTGTCACAACTCTAGCCCCACCTTACAGCGGGAGAGAGGGTCGCAAGGACGAACAAACAAAGAATGCTCGTTGTCACAACTCTAGCCCCACCTACAGCGGGAGAGAGGGTCGCAAGGACGAACAACCAAAGAATGCTCGTTGTCACAACTCTAGCCCCACCTACAGCGGGAGAGAGGGTCGCAAGGACGAACAACCAAAGAATGCTCGTTGTCACAACTCTAGCCCCACCTGACGGCAGGAGAGAGGGTCGCAAGGACGAACAACCAAAGAATGCTCGTTGTCACAACTCTAGCCCCACCTAACGGCAGGAGAGAGGGTCGCAAGGACGAACAGACGAAGAAAGCTCGTTGTCACAACTCTAGCCCCACCTACAGCGGGAGAGAGGGTCGCAAGGACGAACAAACAAAGAATGTTCGTTGTCACAACTCTAGCCCCACCTGACGGCAGGAGAGAGGGTCGCAAGGACGAACAAACAAAGAATGCTCGTTGTCACAACTCTAGCCCCACCTACAGCGGGAGAGAGGGTCGCAAGGACGAACAAACAAAGAATGCTCGTTGTCACAACTCTAGCCCCACCTACAGCGGGAGAGAGGGTCGCAAGGACGAACAACCAAAGAATGCTCGTTGTCACAACTCTAGCCCCACCTACAGCGGGAGAGAGGGTCGCAAGGACGAACAACCAAAGAATGCTCGTTGTCACAACTCTAGCCCCACCTGACGGCAGGAGAGAGGGTCGCAAGGACGAACAACCAAAGAATGCTCGTTGTCACAACTCTAGCCCCACCTAACGGCAGGAGAGAGGGTCGCAAGGACGAACAGACAAAGAAAGCTCGTTGTCACAACTCTAGCCCCACCTACAGCGGGAGAGAGGGTCGCAAGGACGAACAAACAAAGAATGTTCGTTGTCACAACTCTAGCCCCACCTGATGGCAGGAGAGAGGGTCGCAAGGACGAACAACCAAAGAATGCTCGTTGTCACAACTCTAGCCCCACCTACAGCGGGAGAGAGGGTCGCAAGGACGAACAAACAAAGAATGCTCGTTGTCACAACTCTAGCCCCACCTACAGCGGGAGAGAGGGTCGCAAGGACGAACAACCAAAGAATGCTCGTTGTCACAACTCTAGCCCCACCTACAGCGGGACAGAGGGTCGCAAGGACGAACAAACAAAGAATGCTCGTTGTCACAACTCTAGCCCCACCTGACGGCAGGAGAGAGGGTGGCAAGGACGAACAGACAAAGAATGCTCGTTGTCACAACTCTAGCCCCACCTACAGCGGGACAAAGGAGCGCAAGGACGAACAAACAAAGAATGCTCGTTGTCACAACTCTAGCCCCACCTAACGGCAGGAGAGAGGGTCGCAAGGACGAACAAACAAAGAATGCTCGTTGTCACAACTCTAGCCCCACCTACAGCGGGAGAGAGGGTCGCAAGGACGAACAACCAAAGAATGCTCGTTGTCACAACTCTAGCCCCACCTACAGCGGGAGAGAGGGTCGCAAGGACGAACAAACAAAGAATGCTCGTTGTCACAACTCTAGCCCCACCTACAGCGGGACAGAGGGTCGCAAGGACGAACAAACAAAGAATGCTCGTTGTCACAACTCTAGCCCCACCTGACGGCAGGAGAGAGGGTGGCAAGGACGAACAGACAAAGAATGCTCGTTGTCACAACTCTAGCCCCACCTACAGCGGGACAGAGGGTCGCAAGGACGAACAAACAAAGAATGCTCGTTGTCACAACTCTAGCCCCACCTACAGCGGGAGAGAGGGTCGCAAGGACGAACAAACAAAGAATGCTCGTTGTCACAACTCTAGCCCCACCTACAGCGGGACAGAGGGTCGCAAGGACGAACAAACAAAGAATGCTCGTTGTCACAACTCTAGCCCCACCTGACGGCAGGAGAGAGGGTGGCAAGGACGAACAGACAAAGAATGCTCGTTGTCACAACTCTAGCCCCACCTACAGCGGGACAAAGGGGCGCAAGGACGAACAAACAAAGAATGCTCGTTGTCACAACTCTAGCCCCACCTTACAGCGGGAGAGAGGGTCGCAAGGACGAACAAACAAAGAATGCTCGTTGTCACAACTCTAGCCCCACCTACAGCGGGAGAGAGGGTCGCAAGGACGAACAACCAAAGAATGCTCGTTGTCACAACTCTAGCCCCACCTACAGCGGGAGAGAGGGTCGCAAGGACGAACAAACAAAGAATGCTCGTTGTCACAACTCTAGCCCCACCTACAGCGGGAGAGAGGGTCGCAAGGACGAACAGACAAAAAATGCTCGTTGTCACAACTCTAGCCCCACCAACGACAGGAGAAAGGGTCGCAAGGACGAACAAACAAAGAATGCTCGTTGTCACAACTCCAGCCCCACCAACGACAGGAGAGAGGGTCGCAAGGACGAACAAACAAAGAATGTTCGTTGTCACAACTCTAGCCCCACCTGACGGCAGGAGAGAGGGTCGCAAGGACGAACAAACAAAGAATGCTCGTTGTCACAACTCTAGCCCCACCTACAGCGGGAGAGAGGGTCGCAAGGACGAACAAACAAAGAATGCTCGTTGTCACAACTCTAGCCCCACCTACAGCGGGAGAGAGGGTCGCAAGGACGAACAACCAAAGAATGCTCGTTGTCACAACTCTAGCCCCACCTGACGGCAGGAGAGAGGGTCGCAAGGACGAACAACCAAAGAATGCTCGTTGTCACAACTCTAGCCCCACCTAACGGCAGGAGAGAGGGTCGCAAGGACGAACAGACGAAGAAAGCTCGTTGTCACAACTCTAGCCCCACCTACAGCGGGAGAGAGGGTCGCAAGGACGAACAAACAAAGAATGTTCGTTGTCACAACTCTAGCCCCACCTGATGGCAGGAGAGAGGGTCGCAAGGACGAACAACCAAAGAATGCTCGTTGTCACAACTCTAGCCCCACCTACAGCGGGAGAGAGGGTCGCAAGGACGAACAAACAAAGAATGCTCGTTGTCACAACTCTAGCCCCACCTACAGCGGGAGAGAGGGTCGCAAGGACGAACAACCAAAGAATGCTCGTTGTCACAACTCTAGCCCCACCTACAGCGGGACAGAGGGTCGCAAGG
This sequence comes from Porites lutea, assembly GCF_958299795.1. NCBI lineage: Eukaryota > Metazoa > Cnidaria > Anthozoa > Scleractinia > Poritidae > Porites > Porites lutea. The sequence goes on along the minus strand of NC_133208.1, from coordinate 11,926,955 downwards.
ACGAACAAACAAAGAATGCTCGTTGTCACAACTCTAGCCCCACCTGACGGCAGGAGAGAGGGTGGCAAGGACGAACAGACAAAGAATGCTCGTTGTCACAACTCTAGCCCCACCTACAGCGGGACAAAGGGGCGCAAGGACGAACAACCAAAGAATGCTCGTTGTCACAACTCTAGCCCCACCTAACGGCAGGAGAGAGGGTCGCAAGGACGAACAAACAAAGAATGCTCGTTGTCACAACTCTAGCCCCACCTACAGCGGGAGAGAGGGTCGCAAGGACGAACAACCAAAGAATGCTCGTTGTCACAACTCTAGCCCCACCTAACGGCAGAAGAAAGGGTCGCAAGGACGAACAAACAAAGAATGCTCGTTGTCACAACTCTAGCCCCACCTAACGGCAGGAGAGAGGGTCGCAAGGACGAACAAACAAAGAATGCTCGTTGTCACAACTCTAGCCCCACCTACAGCGGGAGAGAGGGTCGCAAGGACGAACAACCAAAGAATGCTCGTTGTCACAACTCTAGCCCCACCTAACGGCAGGAGAGAGGGTCGTAAGGACGAACAAACAAAGAATGCTCGTTGTCACAACTCTAGCCCCACCTACAGCGGGAGAGAGGGTCGCAAGGACGAACAACCAAGGAATGCTCGTTGTCACAACTCTAGCCCCACCTAACGGCAGGAGAGAGGGTCGCAAGGACGAACAGACAAAGAATGCTCGTTGTCACAACTCTAGCCCCACCTACAGCGGGAGAGAGGGTCGCAAGGACGAACAAACAAAGAATGCTCGTTGTCACAACTCTAGCCCCACCTAATGGCAGAAGAGAGGGTCGCAAGGACGAAGACACAAAGAATGCTCGTTGTCACAACTCTAGCCCCACCTACAGCAGGAGAAACGGTCACAAGGAAAAATGACCAATGAATACTCAAAACATGAGCAAGCCCTTTAGTGAGAGGAATAGTGTTTTGTTTACATAGACTTACTCTACTGTCAGGCAGGTTAAGGTAAAAGAAGTTTTAACATGACCAAGTGGTTGACTGTCTGCCGCTATATGCAAAAAGGAAATCAAAGATCCATTGCTAAGATTACCAATATACACTATACAACACAGTCCAATGATGTATTCTCTTCACACCAACCAGGTTCATGTCTACAGAAACGGATGTCTTTCTATAAGTAAATTAATAAATTGTTTTTAAGGGGAATTTTCAAAGGTTTTTGTAGCAGCATCAAAGTTAAATTATCATTCTTTACATGTGTACGTTTCCATAATAATAATGGGCTTTTTGCCGGCCTAATTCCTTATTTATTTCACCGGATTTATCCAGAATTTGTTTCGCATAATTTGGTTCCTTAACGGGTTCGTAAAAAGATGTCAGCCGGTAATGGCAATTGCTGGTTTTGTATGAATGCAATTCTTCTTGAATAAATCCTTTATTCATATCAGCTATCATTTTGGGTGCCACCTCACCACTTGGGCCTGGTAATGCTAATCTTTGAACTTGCTCAGCGTATGGGACAACTTGTTTATTAACATTTTCTCTCAATTTACTGATGTCCTCTATCTTTTTATCAAACTTTTCAGTTAGAGGTTTCAAGTCTTCAGACGTCTTTTCGTAAACATTCTGCTTATTAGTTCGAACTTCCTTTATAACATCCCTAACAGCTTCAGTCATTTTTCCTGCTTCAATTTTAGGAATACTGAGTCTCTTGAATCTTTCAATATCCATTATACTATTGTGTTATATAAAACGTATCTCAACTTATCTGAACTTATCTTGAATTATCTAACATAATATTATATGGAGATTCCAAATTATGATTTCAATGAAGATGAAAATACAAACTTCAAACAACTGTATAAGTATATGCCCAAATCCAATTTTAGGATGCTAATATGCGGTAATTCAGGGCCAGGCAAAACAAACTTACTTTACCACATCCTTATGAAACCATTAGTCTATTATGACCAGATCCATTTATATGGCAAAAACCTTGAACAGGAAAAGTATTGACACATGATAGAAACAATGAATGATATTAGTAGCCAGGTCGGATATGATAGAATGCACTGCAATAATGATGACATTAAACCTGTAAATAGTCTGGAGAGCGATGCCCAGAAAATTGTAATATTTGACGACTTCATTTGTGATAAGAACCAAAAGCCGCTTATCGATTATTTTATTCAAGGCCGGCATAAGAACTGCAGTGTTATTTACCTTTCACAATCATTTTATAAAACTCCAAAAGATATCAGATTGAACTGCAGTCATTATGTAATTTATGATTTCCCTAGCAGTAATGAGAGAAATATGATTTCTAGAAAGCTGAATGTGACAAAGGATCAGTATATTAAAGCCACTAAACAGCCGTACTCATTTCTGTATGTTGACAAACCAATGAAGACTGTCAAAAGAAACTTTTACGGAAATATCTAATATACTATTATAAAATGGGAATTTTTAATCAGCAACCTAATTATAATCAATCATACTCAAAAGGAAAAGGCGGCATTACTGGCCCTCAAGGACCTCCTCGCCCGCCTGGCCCCACTGGTGCTCAGGGTATTCCCCGCCCTACTGGTGCTCAGGGTAACCAAGGTCCAAAAGGTGATCAGGGTATTCAAGGACCCAAAGGTGATCAAGGTGCTACTGGTCCTACTGGCCCTAAAGGTGCTACTGGTGCATCAGGCACCGGTTTTAATCTTACATCAGATGGGAATTACGAAATATAAAACAAAAAGCTGACAAGTGTTGCTAAAGAGACTGCTTCCAATGATGCCGTAACAAAAAATCAACTTGATACTAAACTATCACTTTCTGGTGGATTAATGACCGGCAATTTGGATATGAATAATAATAGGATATAAGGTGTAGCACAACCAGATGGTGATAATCAACCAGCTACAAAGATTTGGTCAGAAAATAAATTCCTGGATAAATCCAGTGGAGTTATGGCTGGACCACTAAACATGTCCAATAATAAAATTATTCATCTTGCTAATCCTACAGCCGATAAGGATGCTATATCCCGTGTATTCGGTGATGGACGGTATGTTAAAAAAGGTGGAGATACAATAACTGGTGATTTAGCATTGGGTGGCAATTATATAACTGGATTGAAATCAAAACAAACAGATTATGCTACAAATCAACCCGATCTATGACAAGAATTCATTGATTGGAAAAACGCTAAATGGGAAGATAGAACAGACAATAATTTTTTTAAGGCTTATGATAAATGGATAACATATGATGACTATGCCACGCCATTTTATTTTATAAAATACCTACAATTGTTTTGGCAGTTATAGCGTGATGGAGATTATGTTACAATAAACACTTTTCAGGTATTAAGAGTGTGTCCATGAGAAAACCAGGCAGAACCAGGCAGGGGGTGATAATGCTCAAATCACCGATTTCGCTCAAACTTGGCACAAATGTTAGGTATCAGGAGTTAGCTTATGTGACAGAATGTCAGGTCAAAATATTAAATTCCCTGGGAGATCCGGGCTCCCCCTGTAAAAATCGCCATTTTGCCTGTTTATGCATAATTAATTAGCTAACTTTACGATGCCAGTGCAACAAACAGAAAAGCCACCTGGAACTTAAATGCACTGAGAGATAATCTGACATCATAAGACTTTAAGCACAATAAACTGTTTAATAAGTCGCCGATTCGATTTCCCCCCTCTTAGCCCCCTTAAGTTGGGTCATCATTTCCAAGTTTTGAGTAAGACGTAAAATTAGGGTATTTTATTCCCAAATATCTCTGATGAGCAACCGCTTATCTTTATAACTTTTGTATGAGTAGTTAAAGCCATCACTTAAGTTCAGAAAAAGATCATAAAAAGTTTGGGCAATTCACTGTCTTCCATGTGTTGACATAAACTGTTCATGTGACTGAACGACTTTTGCATATTTCATCAAAATTTAGGCCCTCACAATATTCGTGTGTTTGCCTTTGAATGAGGAGAAATCGAACAAAAAAAACTCATCAGACAATGATTTAACATTAATAAGGGTAAAATCATAAAAATTGTTGTGCAAGAAACGCTAACGATGATTTTTGATAGCTATATACGCGATCTTTTCAAGTAAAAACAACATACAAAGATTTAATTCACAGTTCTACTTACTTTAACAATTTCGCCCTAAAAACAATATAAACGATCAATAAGATCCATATACATATCTCTTAGATGTCTCAACTGCTAGTTTGTGCCCGCTTTGATTTGTTCTTCATGCCACCTTCGATGTCCAGTTCAGCGTAGTTCAGCGTCGTGACTCGCTGTACGACTAAAATTCCTTAGCCCTCAGTTGACGCACCAAAATCCAAATCAAGTTGTTTTAGGACAAAACAATACGAAAGGTAGAAAGCCGATTCTTAACCCATTGAAAGAATTATTTCTGCCACTGTTGTAGCTCAATTCACATGTTGCAAACGTCCGACATCTTTGACATTAAATGGAGCCCGCATTTTTAAGCAGCGGTTGCCACCACACGAAAACATTGTATCGGGAAGCAGGAAGCAGGAGCCAGGAGCCAGAGTTCAGTGAACAAAATGACTTTCCGACATTCTCTGAGATTATTTTATTGTTATTGTATGCTGATAAATAATTTAGAATTCCAAATCTATTGGCAACTTTATTCAGACCATGATTATAAATGATCACATGTGTTCTCAAACTCGGAGATAGAAGTCGTTTTGTCTTCGTGTTTTGGAAAGAACTATTTTTTCTATTTTAGTTGCACATGAAATAGCAGCGAAGTGAAGCCGGATGTTGGTGCAGACCAGTTCAAAGAGACAAATAAAGCGTGAGACACGTCCAGATTGGTTTGCGACAAGAATTCCATTTTTTTTTTCATACTGGAGTCCCTTCTCCCCAGGGGAGTGTCCAAATTGCGTACAAATGCCCTACCCTGCTGGCACCAGATTTGACTGTCATAAACAGTGAATTTTTTTATTTCGCACGGTCTTTTGGGGGTCTTATAAAGCCTAACTGTGGCACTAATATTCCCAAGTAGAATTCAAAATACACCACACTTTCACATTGAGTTAGATATTTTTCTCAAACAACCGCTTCCATATGTTTAACACCCTTCCCACATTCCCTCCGAGAGGCACGGTCTGACTACAAAAAGGGCTATTTTGGACCATTATTATCATGGTAATTAATGTGAACATCGAATAAATTCAAAATTTCAAGTAACACGACTTTCACAACCTATTTTCAACACACCAGTTATAACAGGATATTGGCGCGTAAAACAATAGATAGCGTATTCCGCATTCCGGAGTCCGGTAGTCCGGCGTCACAGATTCCATGTTTTTGGCAGAGTCTAAAGTCAAAGATGGAGGGTGTTCGAGCAGGTGGTTGTTTTCTGTAGATATAGACGGATTGTCAGTGATCCTTCTTGTCCTTTGAGAATGATTTTGTTCTTTCTGACTACAACTTATTTCAAAGACTTCGAATGTTCGGTGAAAAGCCGACACTTTTAATTCTGCAATGTTTCAAGATGTTTCGATTTCATTACCTCGTCACGGAGTAACGCCAGAAAGGACCAGACGAAACTGGAGCAGCAAATCTGGACTAAAGCACCTGAGAGACGTGTATGTAACATTTATTCACTATCTTTTATCCTTGTTGAGTCTTGTTTCACCTACAAGTTGGACCGATCGAAGTTTTGAACTAACTCTGTTGCTCCTTGTGTTTACTAAAGCGTTCCATAAAATATCCATCCAAACGTCCATAAATAACACAGAAAACATGCCTCAGGTGGCACATTCTAACAATTCCGCTATTAGTATCGATAATGACGCATCTGATTGTGACTTCTCGTCAACTTTGTGCTATTTTTGTTTAAAAAAACGAATGTTACGTTCCTTCCAATTTTGGTCAAATGACAAATAAGCGTCAAGTCAGATGTACATAAATACGTCATTATTGATAAAGTATGAGATTGCCCAAATATTTTATGATTGATTTGATAACCTTAAAGATGTCTTTCAAAGAATATGTGAGAATTAAGTGCATAGTTTGTTGCTCATGGGAGATGTTAGCCACTAAAATACCTTTAATTTAGGGTTTGGTCAAAACAGTAAGAAGATGTCCTTACTTTAGGCTAAATAATAGGAAGAGATCGAATTAGAGAGTAAAAATAAATTACTGAGCATTAAGTTTGATAAACATAGAAGATGATAAAGTTGATTAGATTTGAAGTTGTCTTTTCTTCTTGTTGAACAGCCAAACCAAAGTCAGCTAATTAATTATGCAAAAATGAGTAGATTTTGTCGTTTTTAGGGGGGGGGGTCCCTGTAAATCCCAGGGAATTCAATATTGCGACCTTATTTTTTGTCGAGGTTAATATCTCACCACACCCATCAATTGTGCCAAGTTTGAGCGAAATCCGTGATTTGAGCATTATCACCTCCTGCCTGGTTCTCTCATGGACACACTCTTAACTAATAAATCGAGACAAACACCACCATCTGACTCCCAGACAGGCAATAAATATTTTAACCTATTTGGCATGATTGCCACAAATATGGAAGACCCAACTGATGCTACTGATGGGGTTAATAAACAGTATTTGGAAAAATCGCATGTTAAACCCAGCCATTAAAATAATGAATTCAAGTACCTGATAACTAATAGATTAGCATGGACTGATCTCGAACCGAATAACATCGATAGTTTTGACATTACTAAAATTGATAATTTAATACCCCAAAATGGTAACTACCATAAATACAACCATAAAGTTCTATATACAACCATTATAAAAGATAAGCAAGGAGCATACTCTTTTAAAATGGGAATCAATTGTTATCAACTTGATAAAGATTATACTCTGTGTATTGAAATCCTCAATTCAGATTACCAATTATGGCATAAATCAGTTGTTACAATTGATAAAACCACATCAAAGGGAGTATCAGTTGCTGGTTTTAGGGTACAAAAGTTTTCTCACCGGTACACAAATAGTAATGGGAACACTGCATATATGTATTATATCAAAATAATTGTAAACTTTCAAAAAACTGTATCAGGTACATTTTACAGTCTGGATCTTTATGTTAATATACCACAGAAGGGCATTGATCTCAATAATTATCCAAAAAATTGGACAAATAACTGGATGATTGCTTATGGTGTTTTCGGAAAAGTGTCATCGATTGATCCTCAAAAAACGTACGATTACCACACAGCATTTCATATCAAACCAACAGAAGTTGTTTACAATGTAGATCTGGATAGTCTATGAACACAAAGAAAATATTAAACATTGCTCCAGATCGCACTAAAGATAATTCGGCTGCTACTGTGAAGATGGTCAAAGATTTGTAGACAAAATTGAGCCCTTATACAAAGAATAATGCATATAGGAACATATTTGAGGAATTTTATGATTTAAGCGATGCTAATAACTATAAAATAATACAAGGAATATCAGGTATCATGGTTTCAGGCATCCAACCTAATATTTATTTTCCTAGAATGGATATTGCCAATATTTGGGAGGGCGGATTGAGAATGCAAAATACTAATTGCTAGTCTCGTATTTTTAAGCTGCGCCAAAGCATCTCTATCAGTCTTCAAACCGATCTCATATGATTTAGTGAGGCCCTTAAGAGCGGCTTTCGTTTTTCACCAATTTTTGTCCGTGGTACTGCTATTGGCTGCTGTTTCTTTGTTCTGGGAGCTGGAATCGGTCTATATGGTGGGATGGGATTATTCTCAAAATATCGGATTAATTGTTGTACATTCCTTTTTGGCTTTGGAATTGGAGTCCTTCTAACAGAAATAGGTTGGGCTTCTTCCCTCACTCGTCCTAAATTCTCGAGCTCACTATCTGTAAGCCCAGATAACAATCTTCTTATAAGTTCATTACGATTAGTCTTCATATTATTACTATATATAATATTATTTTTATTTGAACGCACCATCTGCATACTAGTATGCGGCGCTATGTCTTTAAGTCTCGACAAACCGCCCAAAACCGGTTCAAACCGGATTCCCAAGGCTAAGTCCAGAATATATAATACGCGCCGGTGCCGCCATGTACTATACTACTCAAGGCAAAGAATCTTACATGACAAGTGTGAAGAGAAACGCACCTATGACCAACACAGCAGAGTTCTCCCTCCACTCTGGCTAGTATCACGCGTGGCAACTCGCTCTCGTACTGACCCTGATTGGTCCCTTCTCGGGACTATTCTTGAACTCCGTCTCCACCGTACCTTCGTGGTCCAAACTGAGAAGGGTTCAGTACTCATTCGGAACAGAAGATACTTAAAGCCTGTTCACTGACTGTTGTTCTTTAATGTTCCCGTTTTGTCGCCTGCTTCAGCGGGGGAGGGGGGGGGTGGGGGGGGGGTGGGGGGCGATGCTGCCGTGCTCGGTTATGATGGGGAAGGGATATGTGGTGTTTCCTACTTAGGGTCTGGGCACGAGCTAGAGACATACATTCATACATATTTTATTATCTTTCCCGAAAGGGCTTTTCAAAGACAATATGCATGGGATGTGAGCACATGGATGTGAACCAAACAAGGAGGAGGCGGAGGGCGATGCTGCCGTGCTCGGTTATGATGGGGAAGGGATATGTGGTGTTTCCTACTTAGGGTCTGGGCACGAGCTAGAGACATACATTCATACATATTTTATTATCTTTCCCGAAAGGGCTTTTCAAAGACAATATGCATGGGATGTGAGCACGTGGATGTGAACCAAACAAGGAGGAGGCGGAGGGAAAACAATAGAAATGTGTTGGTGGCGGTAGTGGTGGTGGTAGAGGGAAAACAATAGAAAAGTAAAACAAAACTGAAAGCAGGGCTGGCACTATACGGCAAAGAGCTGATATATTATAGGCCAATGTTTCGGCTAACAAAATTAGCCTTCCTCAGAAGGCTCCTGAAGATCGCAGGCAAAGTTGAAGCAGAGAAAACACTGAGATATCGCGACATAATTACATTTCTACGATGACCATAATAATAAGTAATCCAAGACAGTTTCAAAACTCTTCCAAATATGTCTTTTATGGATCTACCGTTATTTTGTTTCAAGTTTTATTTGCTGCGAGCTTGGTCTATTGCAGTTTATAAAATAACTAAGATAGTACGCGTGCTCTGATTGGCCGAGAGCAGTGTTTGCATGAGAGTATGTAAACATGGTTGTGGCGTCAAGTTGTTTGGTTTTTCGCGCGCTAATCACGCAAGCACAAATTTGAAAAAGTTTTCCAGTTCAAAACTCAAAAAGTTTACTTTATTTACCCATTCCTTCGTCGGCTGAAACTTGGAAAATCGTTACAAAGAAGGTGTGTACATTTTTCTTCGCTTAAGCTGACCGTTTTAAGCGAGAAAAATCCGTATTTTGCAAAGCATCTTTTTGCAAAACAAGAACTGATTACGCGTGCAAGACTTCGTGGACAAGATTTTGCGACTGGTAAGAATTTCTCTTTTAATCAGTGCCTTACAAAGAGTTTTGCGTTTTTTTCTCGGGAAAGTTATTTTATAAAAGCAATAGAAAACTTTTTTCCTGTGTTTGCATAGCCTGATATAAACACTCGAGGCGTTGGGAGAATTCTCGACAGTTATGCAAACCCTCGACTTCGTCTCGGGTTTGCATAACTGTCTCGAATTCTCCCAACCCCTCTCGTGTTTATATCAGGCTATGCAAACACGGAAAAACGTTTTCTATTGCTTAAATAATAGGAGAAAGAAACTTAATGCTGTGTTAGTGATAGCCTACGCATTTTATGGGGATCACAGCCTACTATTGTTTTGTAACGGTAAGTGCTTACTACTACTTGTTTACTAACTCACTTTTTGCTAGTGGCCGACAAAATAAGTATAGTTGTCTCACATTAGCACAGTTGATAAGTTTCTCTTATTGAAATACTCTAGTGTAGCTGATACATCGTACACCAGTTTTGTATTTGTATGTGTTGTGAGCGGTCTGAACGAATTTTCGAATTAACCGGAGCGAACTAAGCATCGGATAACGAAGAGTTTTCCGCCCGGTAAATGTTAGAAAATGCGGGCAAATTATGCCTTCTTTGTTAATTCGCACTGAGCTTGCCACATTCCTTGCCGTGGTTTATAACCTTTATTAATAGCAATTTTTGAGTTTTTAAGTGAAATATTTATCATGTTTAGTGTTTCTTATTCACTAAAATTACATGTATTCCCATTCAGCTCAGACCTGGGGGAGCTTCAAATTGAATCATTGAGTGGAAAATTGGTCCAGCAAAGGAGTTAAGGTAAGGGCTTGCAGTTAATTTAAAAATAACTTTAAGCTTTCTGTTCAGTTTCATAGTGAAAACTGGGCTGTACAATCGAACTGCGTCCTGCCAACCAGTCGAGCTAGAAAGGGAGACTTTTTCTAATCAGTAGTGACAGCTGGTACTGACGAGAAACGGATACCATATACCCGTCAACATTCTAGTGCACGCGATAATGGTAACGTGTGCCAGGTCAATTGCTTTGTAGTTACTGCCAATTACTAAATATTGACTGTTTTTCTTTTATATCGATCTAAATTTCGCCAAGTGAATAAGAGCTCAATAGAGGAGACAGGGACAAACGAAATAACGTTCTCGTCTCTCGGCTGCCAATATTTGAGTTACGTAGTCTCCCTGTGCAAAAACAAGGCTTTCCCTCTTGGTTGCTTCCATTTATATAGTGCGTTTTCATTTCAGCAACATTTTTAACTTTATCGTCCTCGAAACTCGAGCAAAATTTCTCAGTGGTATTTTCGGTCGTTTACATCAAAGTGTTCCGCCCCCGGGGGGGGGGGGTACTGCCATATATGGGCTATATAGGTATGTGCAGCTGTGAAGGGTATGGTTTTCAAGCAGTTTACTCTAGGATAGGGTATATAAATCAGAGCGTTTGGCTCTAGAATAGGGTATCATTTTTCAGGAAACTGATCAGTTGGTTGAAGATTTTATCTAGACTAGCTACACAGCTACTCTAGGATAGGGGGATTTGGGGAGTTTACTCTAGTATAGGGTATCATTTTTCAGGAAACTGATCAGTTGGTTGAAGATTTTATCTAGACTAGGTACACAGCTACTCTAGGATAGGGGGATTTGGGGAGTTTACTCTAGTATAGGGTAGCAAAATTCAGCTGAACTAGCTCTGGTAAAGGTTAAGGGTTCCAGGCTCCCAGCGGCACATCCCCACCCAGAAATTCTTAAAGTGCCCCCCCCCCCCCCCCCGGGGTTCCGCCAAAACCTTCAGTGACGCAAAGATTGTTTATATACTTCATGTTGATAACCTGGCCAGTGTTTTGCTCCGGTCGAATTGACAAGCGTGGGTTCTGATATCCAGGCGTTTTCATCGAGTGACGGCCGAGTGAGTGCTTTAAGCGCTATAAGCTCCAAGCAAGGGCTTTTTCGGAAATATATAATGCTTTGTTTCATGGGCCCCTGCTTTAAGAGATATTTATCAGATAGAAACGATAGGTGACTTTTTTTTCCCGCCCCACCCATTTTTTAAGGGAAAAGCCCTGGGGACGAGGATAGGAGCCGCATTAAGTCCCTTTACTAATTAGCTTGAGTGACGGTTGCTATGCTCAATTTCCTGTTATAATTTTACATTCGATCTCGTGCATTTTAGCAGGGGTCAGACTGGCTGTCATCGATAGTTATTTTCACAGAGGCGAGGAAACAATTCTAAATTTCGCAACTGTCTGTTAATATGGTTAAAACAATACTAGGCGGGTAAATACATGTAAATAAAGTCGAACGCGGTCTTTTCAACTCTTCTCTGGATTGGATCAGCACGATCAAGCCAACATTGTAAGGAGTATATGCGAGCTCTTTCTTGCCGTATCCGGGTCGAGAATTTCTGTGTTGATTCAAAATCATTTCCCTTAGAAGCGATTGGTATTTGAAAGAAAATTTTAACAGATCGGACAGGTTAGGAGAGTTCAAGCTTCTCTTCTGACAACCGGAGATGGGCAGCCTTCCTTCGTCACATTGGTTCAAAAGCGAGGCCAATTCAGCCTTAGATCAGTAGGTTTGCCTTGCGATACATTAATTCTGGTTTTTATAATGACTTGCTTAATCGTAAGACTCCATGAAGGTAAGCACAGTGTTCGATTTGTTTCCTTTTTAATTTATTTATTTCTGCCTCGAACATATCCGCGCCAAAACCTTCTAAATGCCAGCCAAATTTAATTTAGCGCGCTCGGGAGTGAGCGTACAATGTTTATACCCCTATCAACCGAAATGTTCTTCACAGAGAGGGGTTGAGTATTGCTCGTTAATTGTAAGTGTCGAAATCTAAGCAGCCTTCTTTTTCTTTTATATAACTTTTATGATCTTTTATGAGGGAATCGAAATGAATTTTAGTTGATTGGTTGCGTCCATCGCGGTTCCCCCCTATTTGTTTTTTTTTTTTTTAATAAAACACCATTGCACGAACGGTCTCTATTATTTTTCACGAACATAGAGCTTTATTTTACCGAAAAACAAATTCATGAAATGTAAATGGTTCAGGGTATTCTGTACGTGCTTTTATGTTGGGTGTGTCGCGTGATTAAAAGCGAGCGATCGGGTGAGTCGCCTTCGCCTAGTACAAGAAGACTTTGTAAAACGTGTATATTTAAAAACTAGGGTATCTAAAAGATAGTAATGCTGCGGCACATTCTGTTGATACTGGCATTTAATGACATTGAATGTCCTATTTACATGTTGGAAAGTACTAGAATAATTACTATCAGTCTATAGAAAGAACTCGTGGGAACGTTGTTTAGAAAATGATCAAAGTAGTTATCAACTCTGGTTTTCCCACAGTAAATTGTAGGAAAAGATAGAAATTCAGATTGTTTTTCCATATACATGTATTTAATATACGGTGTACTATCTTTTCTCTGGAAACACGATACTTTTCTTGCTGTTTATTGCACTTTATTAAGTGACAGTTATTTAGCTATATATTTATAGAAAACGACAACACAAAAAAAGCGGAAAAAAAATGAAAGAAGGAAGAAAAGAGTTCGGTAGGACTCGAACCCGGCATCATCGGCTCGACACGACTACACCTAACCACCACACCACAGAGACTGATACCTAATTATGGGAAAAGTCTTTAATTTAATGCCTTTTCCAGGAAACTTCCGCCGGCAAGATTATCGCCAGCCGCATTAATCGAGCTATTAACGGTAAAAAAAAAACAATGTAAACGCATATTCCATAGCAATGAATGAATGAAAGAACATAATTATGCTTTTCAAAACGCCGATACACGTCCTCGTCTGCAACGTAGGACACAAAACATATGTTTTGTTATCTCGATTTCCGCTGTTATGTTGAAGCGAATGGTCAAAATCACATCCATTTTCAGCTCATACAGGTTCTTAAGAATAGCATGGCATGACATTTTCTCACTTTCACATCACCTTTTAGCAGGCTGGAATTTGTATATTCCCCGTGTTGCGGAGTCGAAGAGCAAATGCTCATCTTCTCGTCAGGTTTAACACGTGGACGAGTCAAAGGCTCTTGAATTGAAATCCAATCCCCAAGTTAACCATCGTACTCATCTGAAAGACTCCTGCGTGTCTTAAATTTGGTAAGACCTCTAACCTTGCTGTAGAAAATTTGCTACAAAGAAAACTCTGAGTCTGGGCAGCGAACGATGCGAACTTCCCCGTGTTTTTATTTGAGTTGTTCGTGGCGCAATGCACTCTGGTTAAATGTAATGCATTGTGGTGAAAAGTGTGGTTAAATGCAATGCATTGTGGTAAAAAGTGATGAATTCGAGAATTCGTCGCCCCTTATATATTTCCCTTAAATCCTGATTATGATGCTGCTCGCTCCCTACGGTCGCTCGGCAGCAATGAATCTTACCGTAAAAAACGAGGCTTAGGAAAGCTTATAAGGAAAATAGTTTTGGGAAACGTTTTGCCAAATATATTTTTCTTTTGTTTGGGGCTTGCTAAGATTGTATTTCAACTAGACGCTGTAAAATTCGCAATTGAACTTATTCTTTCAAAACAACGACCAAAGTTCCGTCTGAACGTGCTCTTTTGGGTGAGTCGACTGGAAAAGCAAGCGATCGGGTGTGTCACCTTCGCGAAGTGCAAGGGGACTTGGTATTTAGTGAGATTTGGGTACGAGATTAGTTACTAACCTGAGATCAGCTGGCGTTCTTTTTGAGGGGAAAGCGCGAATGAGCCTGCATCGCAAACGTGTTTTTATCTCGGTTAGTAACAGAGTTTAGTTCGTCTGTGGTGCAGGCTAGCGCGAATACCGCCTGATGGTTAGCCGTAAATTACGGACGTCGATAAAACCGGGAACACGGAACATTCCGGAATATGCCGGAACATTCCGGAACATCCCGGAACATCCCGGAACATGAAAAAATAGAAATAATTTTCATGAAAAAACATTAAATTAAATAATAAAAAAATAATTTTTGTAAAAATAAATAATAACGTAAAATAACAAAAAACCGAAAGAGAAAGAAATAAAGAAAAAGAAACTCGTATCATCTCCGGGTATGAGAAAGCAATATTTTGTCGCAAATAATTTGTGGGGCGAGGGTCCATGAAAATGACAGTAATGAGTAAAGGTTTGCTTCTAAATTCAAAATATATTAAAATGGGTCGAGAGGAGGGGGGTTTCTTACACAGCCACCCTTTGTAAATGTTTGCCATGCGGTTTAACGGTTATTCATTTACGGCTTTGCGACCGTAAGAAGAGCTTAGGGGCTCGTCGCTTTGGACTTTAGTAGATAAGATTCACATTCGCCGTGAATCAGTTGAAGTGGCAGTGGTAGCGCAGCGGTAGTTTCTAACTGTTATCAGTTAGCCTGAATTGTATCCGTCTCCCGAGTCGCAAGTGAAGTTTGCGACTCGAGGAGATGGCTGAAATTCAAGCTAGATCACAGCTCCCTATTTTCCTCCGCCAAGTTGAAGATTGTGATCGCCGCTGTCAAAGTGATTTGGGTATCCTCTGACGACTGAACTGGTGAGAGTGAAGTTGGTGCTAATTCGAATGATTTGCTAACATGTGTGTGTGGAACTACAACTTTTATGGGAGGGGCTGTTGTGATTCCCCGTGATCATGGAGATCCACACAGACTTCCTATGCCCGTTTCAGACCCCAGACAGGACACTGACACGACGGAACCAAGTGCTCCGAGATGATGATATATTTAGCAAGGTGGAACAAACAAACAAACAAACAAACAAAGATGGACGGCTCCTTTTCTTTCTATTCACCTTTGACCCGGACACGTGACAAACAAATACTGTAATATTCAGGGAATTTATTACTGAAAAATAGTGTTTTCAAAAATAACAAGTCGCATAAGCAAACCTTTAAAGGTCTTCGTTAAATTAGCCTTGGGCTCGAAATATAGGGGGAACAGCGTTTCAGCACACAGAGTGGAAAAAATGCAACGTCACAGGGGATACCCAAATTAAATCACAGCGGCGATCGGCATCCTCAACCAGGCGGGAAAAAAGAGGGGACTGTAAACTAGCTTGAATTTCAGCCGTCTCCACGAGTCGCAAACTTCACTTGCGACTAGAGGAGACGTCTGAAATATCAGGCTGAATTTGTAAACAGTATAGAAACTACTACGAATGTGAGTATTGTCAACTAAAATCGAAAGAGAGGAGCCCCTTAGCTATTCTTAAAGGAACAGTATCCCGTTACTGCGCATGCACCAAACTTTGATTTTTGGACAGGATGTCGCGAAATCAAAAGATGCGAGGAGAGTAAGAGAACCTTGAAAAATCCGTTTGCATCGCGCTTGACCGGGTTCAATACGACACTAAAACTTCTCAGGATTACAGATCAATGATATATTGTTCCTGTCAAGTTTCGATTTGGGCAAAATCTGGATTTTTTGGCGTTCCTTTTATTGCCGTTGGCCGGAGAACCAAAAGATTGGAAACACTTTGATGCCGATTGAAGGCTTATTTCTTCTGCCAGCTTCCATACAAGCTCAGATAATTGTGAAAGGAATACGCAGAAATGAAACGGCAACAATAAAGACTGTAAGAAAGAAACCATTGAGACATTGATGTGACTGAAGAGATCTTGTGGAGGGGAGCTTCGTGAAGCAGAATGTTTTGCAACGACGCGTTAGTAAACTTTTTTAAATGAATCTCCCTAACGGCCGACAAAATCAAACAAACAGGCGTTACATGTTTAGAAAAACTAGTGTCATGAAATCATGATATAATTTTTGACTAACCTTTCTGATGATTCATAGCGTTGAGATTGCATTTTTATTTATGTCTTTCAAACGTTTGAGGCTAGAACGCGAGCAAATCACGCAGATATTACTAGACTTGGAACAACTGACCTCTGACACGAGTTTCAAATTAGAAAATATGTTTTTAAAGCGAGCGGAACGAGATTTTCGGGTCGCGAGGCGGCCCAGCTAGCGATAAAATCGCGATAAGTCTTCGAACCGCGAGCCAAATTTTTATATAAGACGAAAGACTTCTTTGAAAGTCTAAAATATTACTTGAGAATATAAACAACAAATCTCTGTCGGCGGTGCGGTCCGGAAGGAAATCTTGTCGAGTCAATATGACAGTTCTATTGTCTTTTGAAGAAAAAACAGATGACGCTCGCGCGTGCGCATAATCGGGACACTGTGCCTTTAAGTTCACAGAGCCTAGTCTGTAAGTAATTCATGTCAAACTCAAGAAAGCTTAGCACCTCAAGTAAGCACGTGTCGGTTATATATAACTGTTTGTTAGACTGTTCACAGTCCCCTATTTTTTCGTGAGATCGTTTAGATATACCGCGTCTTACCGTCACGGCTATCTTGATTTTCAAATGTGCCAAGGGGGCGGGCGTCGGAGATTATAGTTTTGAGGGATGGGGGCGAGAAAAATAGAGGGACTGTAATAACATCACTGCAGCTCGCGTTCACGGAGCGCGTTGTACCAGCAACGATTGGTCATTAGACAATAGATGTTAATTTGCGTTGACAACGGGTTTAGTTTAAGTTGTCGACATTGATCAGTCGTTGACAAGTCGATGTTTCCATTAAACGTACGCTTTTATACGATAAGGCACATCTTGCGCAAACACACGAAGGATTTTTGTTTTGTTTTTTTATTAGGAAAATGTTTTCTTGTGCATGTTTGCCGATTTTATTTCAAGGAATGGCCCAGAAACATTATAAAATGACTGTTTCGAAAGGAAGTATTTGTAGACGCGCGTAATCGATGCTAAATGTGTCTGGTATGTTTTTCATCACCAGCGGAGTTTCTTAATTACTGAATGGTAAAAGGCGTGAAATTCCTGTCACGCTTTTCTCGCTTCCTCCCAAACCGCCCCCGCCCCTAAGTAGTTTTGACACTCATGGACGATGGCAGCCCGTAACGCAAACCTCTCGATCTCGATGATCTTACGGAAAAATAGAGGAATGTGAACAGTCTAACTATTTGTTGGCTTGACATGAGTTACTTAATTACCGACTTGGCTTGACATGACATACTGCACCAATATTTCAGACCATCGCAGAACCGTAAACAGTTAACCGCCAAATGATTAACTCATTGAAAACAATTACAAGAGGTAGCTGTGTGAGTGAAGCTTGAAAACCCCCTCCTCGCGACCCATTTTAACATATTTTGAATTTAGAAGCAAGCCTTCACTCATTACTGTCATTTGCATGGACCCTCACTCGCCCAACAAATGTTCCGGGTATTATCGACGGCCGTAAATTACAAGGAAAAAGAACTTGATTTTTAAAATCATTAATTTACCACACTTGGTCCCACAGGTTACTATAGACTGATTGCTCACTACGTCACAAACCAAGAACAATAACGATGGATTCCAAACGTCTCTTTATTTTCATTGCTTTATGGTTGTTTTTAAGCTGCAAACTGTTAGACCGCGCTGAAGGATTCATTAATCCAAGAAAAAGAAGGAGACAGCAGCAAAAAAAACGAGGCCCAAATAATCACTTACCGGCAGGAAAAGAGAAATGGCTGGTTTTATAGCCTCACAGATCTGGGTATCTCACAGATCTGGCCAAATATTTTTATTCTTCACAGGCAGTCTCTTTTGGTTATAACTTAGAAAAATTGAAAGAGTATGTGATTCCTAGAAGTCCCAACCTCGTCCCCAGGGCTTTTCCCTTAAAAAAATGGGTGGGGCGGGAAAAGGCCCTGCCATCGGCTGGTCACGTGCATAGCCTAAATATTCCTGAGAAGCTAATTTATATGCAACCCGCTGGTTTTGCGCTGACACGCTGACAGAAGGGAGTAAAAATGGAAAATAAAGCGGTTTTCACTTGACTGTCGTAAAACCAAAACCAAAGTAAATACACTAGCCAACCAAAGGGCGTAGTAAAACCAAAACCAAAACCAAAACCAATCCCTTTCGACAGTCAAGTTAAAACCGCTCTAATAGCAACGCGAACTATGTCAATATTTTCGCGTGTGTGCGATTCAAAAGCTTAAGATCCATTTAATTGCGTATTATTCAAATTAAATACTTAAAGTTTATGAAAGGGCGTACCGGCTCTACGTTGTCACGTACAAAATATATCAAATGTTTCAGAGTTGAGACAAGCTGTTATCGAGTGGTACTTCAGAAATTCATCGTGACTGTGGAATTGCTGTACGATCAAGCGGAGAGTGTTTTTGTCCAATGTCAAACAGGATCTACAGCGAATTTAAACAAATTGAACTTTATTGAAATAGAATTGTTCATCAAAATGCTTTATGGAGTCTGGTCTTCTCTACAACCCGACCATGAAACAAACAAATCTCCGCACCGGATGCAAGTCAGCCCTCCAGCCAGGAACGATGACAGGTCGCCGATCTGAAACATTTGAAGACCTCTTATATCTTTTCTCTTCCGAGGATATGAACAAAGGATTTTCCTTATATTAAAGGAAAGATTGACCGATCGAATGGAATCAACTACAGCTCTGTGAATTTTGAATGGGCCAAAGTCTTTCTTTGTTGCCAGTCGTTTGATCGCAGAAGTCAATGAAGTTTTTAAAAATACAGGTCATACAAGATAAGTCTAAACCAACGCGTGTCGCTATGATATGGCTGAGAGTTAAGGTAAATAGAACTAGGCTGTGTACGGCGGTCCACCTCGCGAGAAATGAAACAAAATATGAGAAAAGTCGCGAAAACGGACTTTTCCAGTACAAACTTTATGCATGTACGATAGCTTGTTTGTCATTTATATGTACTCATATCGCTCTATAAACGTTGTTATAAATGTTACTCGCTGTTCCCTTCATAGAAATCGGAGGAAAGCAAAATAATACCATAGCCAGTATCTGTGACAAAAAGGAAATCTTGTAAAACTTTTCGTTAATCGTCACGAAAACGAAGCACTCGAAAACGAAGACCAAAGCACGAAGCACCCAAATCTCGAAAACGAAGCACCCAAAACTCGAAAACGAAGCACCCTAGATCGAAAACGAAGCACCCAAACTCGAAAACGAAGCACCCTAAATCTTGAAAACGAAGCACCCAAAACTCGAAAACGAAGCACCCTAGATCGAAAACGAAGCACCCAAAAATTGGACACCGGTCTGTCCTTTATAAACACGAGACCAATGCTAATACAGCAGGAATTATGTACGATAACGAATCGAATGCAGTTCAATTCTGCTCAACTTGTAAATGCATTTCCGCCGCTGCGTGGGAGGCCGGGTGGGAGGCCATGTTTTGGACGTGATCAGAAAACCGAGAACGCCCAAACTATTTCTAGAATGTTACTGTATTGCCAGTAAAAGCCAGTTAAATTCGCAGGCTTTAGATTTTAAGACGAGTACGAGATTTTCTTAGAACTAAGTGGTGCTCGCGCGCGAACCAGCGTCATTCTGGCGGGAAAACGTGGTAGCCGTCGTCATTACGAGTCTTAACGATATCGAAGCGGCGAAAACAAGAGAACAAATGTTAGAAGTTTGATAATTTTGCGATCGGGAGGGGGCGTAACCTCCTGCATATTCAATATGTTAGACTGCAAAACAATCGGTTTTTTTCTCAAAATCAGTAAAGAAGTCGGTAAAGCGTGGCGTAAGAGTAATACGCGCGAGCCTCACACTCCGTTTTCAGCCTCGTTTCAGACCTTTTGTGTTACTGCTCACGCGTACTTGAATACGCCAAAATCTGCTGACGGACAGTTTTGAAGTCTACATAAACGTGTATGTGTACCGAAAAAATGCATATTAAGGTAAGATGTATCAAGTATAGCGAGACCAATAATAAAATTAATACAGTATATCCTATCTAGAAAAATTCAGTTAAACAGTTGGGAGGCTCTTATAAAACCTTGGGATGGATTTTGTGGACCTTTGGAGGTGTGGACGCATCCGCTGCCTCCACCTGATTCAGGTGCTTCGTTTTCGAGTTTTGGGGTCTTCGTTTTCGAGATTTGGGTGCTTCGTTTTCGATCTAGGGTGCTTCGTTTTCGAGATTTAGAGGTCTTCGTTTTCGATCGAGGGTGCTTCGTTTTCGAGTTTTGGGTGCTTCGTTTTCGAGATTTGGGTGCTTCGTGCTTCGGTCTTCGTTTTCGAGTGCTTCGTTTTCGAAACTACCCTAAAAGGTCGCCCAAAATCGCGCGCTGTGAGGTTACGCATAATTTAGCTTCTCACATAGCGCTAATTTATTACATCCAGGATTTTAGGGTGTACGAGAGGACACGTGACCACACGATGCCAGGGCCTTTTCCCGCCAAGGGAAAAGCCCTGGGGACGAGGTTGCTAGCAGTCCGTAAAGTTATACTGTCAAAAGAAACATCACCCATACATCGGAAAATGCAAAATTTGTGAGGTTCATTCATCTGGCCATACTTTTGTTATTCATTCCATAACTGCATTTTAAGTATTCTAGTTAATCAAAGTAAGGATAATGCACTATTCCTCATACTTGTATCATTGAACGAGCGTTTAATAGTACCTTTTCTTAGCAATTATTGCATGAATGATGCTGAGGAAGATGTCAGCTGAGATGTGAGGAATTATGCAGATCGGGAAGGTTAAAAAAGCTGGTTATTAACTGATATTAAGCCGAGAGGTGTTTATCTACATTTCATTGTTCATTTCATTATTTATTTCTTTTTCTATTTATTTATTTATTTATTTATTATTTATTTATTTATTTATTCATTTGTTAGACTGAGAAGGAGGTACAAGCCCCAGGAACAGAACAGACACTTTTTGAATCCAAAGTTTAAACTACACAGTACAGCATCTCCTAACCCTTAGGAGCCGGGCGATGCTGATCATCTTTCCCTCATCACAAGTCACCCATTTGAGCGATTTTGCCCTGTGAGTGGATGTGTTTAAACCCTCCCTAACTGGATGCTACTGTATGAGGCACAAACGAGTGTTGCACAGAGGTGTAATCCCAACATGAAGACCATGAAGTTAAAAAGGTCCCTGGTGGAGAGGCCTTATTTATAGTTATGACGTTCATTGAATCATAGTTCCGGGTCCCGTATTTGTTAATTGAATACGCATTACAAGATATATTTATGATTTATTTATGTACACTGTATATTTATCATTGATGAACAGTTGGTAAAATTATTATACTTACAATAAAATTGCTTCTTCACCCATACAATTGGAGTTATTTTTCACTCACGGAAAGAACTGAAAATTGAGTTCAATCACAGGCATCCCAAACTCAGTATGTGAGTGCATATATGTTAAAATTAATACATCTACTAATATTGCATAACGTACCGTTTTATAGGGTTTAAATGGAAAAAAAGAAAAAATATCAGCTTATCTTTATAGCTTATCGTGCTAGAAAAGAATTAAAATAAACTTACTTTTGCTGTATTATGTGTTCTTGTGTCGTTTTGAAGCGTTTTGGGTTGGTTATGCCATATTCATAATGTTATTATGCCCGGGTATTATGCTAGGCAGGCTCCCTTAACGCAAAGTACCCTCCAAATCACTGTAATGCACCGTTTCCAGCTACAAAAGAGACAATGCACAACATTTTTACCCTAAGACAATTGCACAATGGAACAATCTCCCACCGGAAATCATAGCATCTACTTCGTCATGTTCATTTAGGTAATCCCTGTGTAATCTTACATGTTGATTAGTAATTTTATGTCATCTTATAGTTAAATGTTCATCGCTCAAACCTGTATATAACGGCCCTGAAGAAGCGGTCACCCTGTATATTACGGTCACCGGACAACTTCCCAAAGTTCAGTTGCCTTCCTGCAAAGAGTGGCCGTTGTACACAGGTTTACTATGTTACAATAAATAAACGATTTCGTTATTCCTTTACGCTTCCTGAAACTTATACCCTTGGTGCAAGAGACTCTTCGTAAGCGTTATATGTTGGCCTGACTGACCCACATCCGTCGATTTCCTGCTAGCAGGAGCTTGGAAGTAGTGGGCACAAGAAGAAACGGGCGCGGGGAGAAGGAGACACGCGTGTCTCCCTCGCGCGCGCCCGTTCTTTCTTTCGCCCACTACTTCCAAGCGCCTGCTACGCAGTCTAATTTCCTGCACGCGAGAAATAAAACCTCTGGGCTAGTTGTTTTAAACCGATGACAGCGCTCCACTGGATAATTAATCGGATAAGTATTGGGAAAACCAATTGTGTTATCCACTGATAGAGGTTAATTTCTTCTTAGTGACTTAGTGACTTAATGTCAAGCAATACGTTAACAACAGTTTTTGCTTTATTGTCTATTGTAGTAGTTCATCCAGAAATGAAAACAAATTAGCATTGTCATGCATGATACAGCTGATGATAAAGGCTTAACGGATTTGTCCAAAAATAAATTAAACGCCGTCTCCTGACCCCATTTACCGCCTTTTTCATGTCCGGTCGGAAACAAAAGTTGAAAATAAATCGAAAGTGATGAAACAACAATCCTAGATATGAAAGCCACGATCGCGATCTATTCAGTTCAGGTTTGACAACGTTAGTCTTTCGATGGCAACAAAAACAAGTGTGCAACGCTTTCTGGTTTTAAAACTTTTCCTCTTTTTGATTTTCTCGTTTTCGTCGTCGTGGTTTGCATGAGCTCTCCAGTATCATTCATTACCCTGCAATTCGATGCTTGATATGTGGCGATTTCCTTAAAAAACCGACGATTCGATAGAAAAGGCGTCACGAAAACCGACGTTGGCAGGCACCCAAAGAGAGGCTCATATGTATTCATGTGAAGTCTAAACTGTGGGACTTTCCTTGCAGATCGTTTCCAAGACATAAGCTGTTAGCAGAGGTTGCTTTCCGGCGTAGTCTTTAGATGTTCAAAGATGTTGGCGCCACAGACATTATTCACGTAGTTGGCTTGTTTTGCGAATACTCTATGTACTACTTATTGAATGAGTGGGAAGGCCGGACGAAAAAATATTTGGCTCCAGTTCAGGACGTACGGACCGAGGCGGGAGCGCAGCGAGGTCTAGTCTCCCACGCAGGCCTTTTTAAGGGAGCTCGTATTTCGTCCCTCCCTACAAACGCGTTTGTGGGGAGGGACGAAACACGAGCTCCCCTAAAAACGCCTGCGTGAGAGGCTAAGCGAGGTCCTGCGTCCTGATCGAGAGCCAAATACTTTCGCCCGATCTAACTCAGTCAATAAGCATTTTATCATATGGCCGTTGTGTTTTGAATTTTTCTAACGGAGCGAAAACGCGTCCATGGCAGCATTTACCCCTTTTTGTGCGCACTTTTCAAATAGCCAATGATTTCATGCCATTCATTTGGAAAGCCAGTGAAGTGAATTTGAACGAGTTTACAGCTGCAAAGTACAAGTATTCAGAAAAATTCAAGGTCAAAAGTGCTCTTTTGTCACTCAATACAAAGAAAATGTAAATCGGAATTCTTAACTGGTACTCAAGGATAGAGAAGTTTCCTCCCGGACAGTCGACCTGGGTAGTCAAATTCTAAGAATTCGCTGTCGGGAAGTTCACTTTTATCGCTCACTTTTGAAAAAGAAAATTAGACTTGATAGGATAACAAAATGTGTCAACCCGCATCGATCAGTACGCTCTTCTAGCGGGGTCGTATGTGTTTTTTCGGCATTATCACTTGACACATACGGCCCTCATACGGGACTTCTTTCATACGGTTTGCCGAAAAAAATGGGCGCGGGGCCGTACTGGTTATATGATAAAACTAGCCACTACTCAAAAGTCACGATTAGCGGCGCAAATGACTTCAGTCATACATGCTAAAAACCACGTCGAAAAAAAATTTGCTTGCAAGGAAACGACACGAATTATATTTTTAGGAGTAATAAGCATCCTCTTGATTTACATATAGGATGCCTACATGTATTTGGGTTACTGTTTACCCATGCATAGAGCCATGTTTACTAAAGTTGTAAACAGTTTATCTCACGAATATCCTTTTAACACCCTTTGAACATCAAGGCTAAAAAGAGCCAAACTAACCTAGAATATAATAATGATATACACTTTCTAAAAATAAATTTCTTTACATTCTAAGCCAACTGCATGGCTTTCATACTGGTAGAATTAAGATATTTGCTGGTTAAGGAGTCATTCGGACCAAACTATTGAGGTTAACACACTTCACCCACCATACATTGTTTTCAGTCCAGCCTTTTACGCGAGAGGTAGTAAAGAAAGACCTGCCTGCCTGTTATATGATCCCCTGCCCAAAAAAATACCAAAAACATATATATGTCACGCGCTTCGTAAGTTGATTCGCATTTTGATATTGAAGTTTTTTCCTAACATGACAGACATCATAGCATGTAAAAAGGCTCTTAAGTAGATAGACGTGCCCATGAGTAGACTGTTTACAGTCCCCTATTTTTTCGTGAGATCGTCGAGGCCCTCTTGATTTTCAAATGTACCGAGGGGGGCGGGCGTCGGTGATTATAGCTGTAGGGGGAGGGGGGCAAGAAAAATAGAGGGACTGTAATTACATCACTGCAGCTCGTGATCAAGGAGCGCGTTGTACCAGCAACGCAGGTGTCTGATGGATCATTTATAGACAATAGATGTTAATTTGCGATGACATGGGGTTTAGTTTAAGTTGCCGACACTCACAAGTCGTGGACAAGCCGTCGTTTCTGTAAAACGTACGATTCAATAATACTACCATAAGGCACATCTTGCGCCAAAACACGAAGGATTGTTGGTATTCTGAGGATGAATCACGTAAGCCAACAAACGTTTGAAGCAGCCCGGCCAGGTGGATGTTGTAACTCAGTTTATGCTAAACGAACTGAAATCTAACGCTACGCCGACGAAAAAAAGACTTGTCAGAAATGCGTGGCTTTTTATCGGGGCGTTTAACCGTTTTAATCTGTGTTGAAGCGAACATGCTTAGTGCTTTGATTCCGAAAATGTTTCACCTATGCATGTTTGCTGATTTCATTTCAGTGGAGGAATAGCTGTTTCGAAAGGAGATATTTGTAAACACGCGAAATAGATACTAATGTGTCGGGCATGTTTTCATTACCAGCGGAGTTTCTTAATTAATGAATGGTAAAAGGCGTGAAATTCCTGTTACGCCTCCTGAATGCGAACAGCAGTGATGTTATTACAGTCCCTCTATTTTTCTCGCTTCCTCCCAAACCGCCCCTGCCCCCTAAGTAGTTTTGACACTCATGCAATAGCAGCCCGTAACGTAGCCTCCCACGCAGACGTTCTTGCGGTTTCGTCTGAAAGCGTGACGAATCCCTTAGAACGTCTGCGTGGGAGGCTATCCGTAACGCAAAGCGCTCGTTCTCGACGATCTTACGGGAAAACAGAGGGCTGTGAGCAGGCTAGGCCACGAGTCGACTCAAAATTTTTCTCGAGCGTAAAGTGCAAGGTTATGTTTTCTACGCCTACTACCGGAACCAGAAATGTGAAGCGAGATTGACTGTGAGAAACTCTACCAAGTGGACTCCCAATTGCACGACAGCGACGTGAAATTTCATTATCCCACGTTTTATCTTTCATGGAGAACGTGTACACGCGACGACAATTTTTTTGTCTATTTGAACTTGCCTACGTCTTCAAGAATTCCGTTTCAGGGAAATTCGCCTATATTGGACATTTAAATCACAGCCTGAAAGTTTGGAAAAACGCAAATTATAAGAGGTCAAAAAATTTCCTACCCCGGGCCTCTGAACGTCGCTCAGCTTAGACTAAGCTGCTCTTCTGTGACCACAAAAACATTTCTGTCAAGTTTCATAATTCTGTGTTATTTTTGACTGACATCAAAGACATAATCGCCTGTAACAAGGCTCTCAAGTGGGGGATAAAGAAAAGGCGAGAAAGAGCGAGAAGACGGAGCGAAGAAAAGGGAGAAAGAGGCTGTTTAAATCCCACCCTTTTCGGGGGGACGCTATTTAGGAATGTCGGTCAATCAACAACCAAAAAAGGGCATTTTAAACTGACAATTAGTAAGCAATAATTTTCTTAATGATATTTAGATAGCTTAAAATGAAAACTTCATATATAGTTTCTTTTCTTGTTGTGAAAAAGAGCGTTCTCTGTGATGAAGTGTTTTGTATTAACAGGAACAGGAAACAGATTAGCTTATTATGCCAATATTTTCAAGTTATGTGGGAGGATTATCCGAGTTAACGTAAAAATTGAACAATCTGTTCTCGCCAGTTCTTCAACCACATCAAAAATTTGAAAATAACCCGCAACTTGCCTGCTTGCAGACGTCTCCTATTTCCTTTGTTGCACACGGAAAAGGGACGTTTGCGTAACGCCGTCGCTAATCGTGTTGACGTCCCTTTTCCACGTGCAACAAAGGAAATAGGAGACGTCTCCACGCAGGCAACCCGCAACATACTGAAAATAACTCGGAAATAACCTAAATAGCAAAAAGAGACAAAGGATATATATATTGCTACCATTTAGTACAGATTGCAGGTGTGAGAGAGTTTTTGCAACTGCGATCAGTGAAACTGAAACATCGATTTTAAATTAGGAGGTAAGTTTAACGCATGCTTCAAGAATTTTTCCTGACGTATTTATTATGCGCTTAAATTATATTATAGAACCTTACAAGTATTATGTATTTATTTTCAAGGGAATGATTATTTAAAATCATGTGTCTTCGCAGCGGCTTAAACCAGTCTGCTCAAATCTCCCGGCCCGGAACATGCATTATACGCGAATCCAGGCGATCACCTTAACTTAAGTTCAAGTTTCAAATTCAAGTTTATTGTTTAGCTAGAAATTATACCAAAAAAAAATAGAAATATCGAAATATTAAAAGTTTATGAATGGCGAGGAAGCCCAAGGGAAACTACCGGAGTAAGGCTTTCTCAAATTAATTATTACAACATGAAGTATAAACAGAAGTATGCATGAAAAGTCAGTGGTGATAAGAGAAATGCTTTCACCTTTAAAGGAGGCGATATTTTGGATTTTGAATTTCAAAAATAAGAGAGTTAAAAAATTTAGGACCTTGCAAACTGATAGAGAACTTTCTTAATATATTATTATAAATTTACGCAAGTGAAAGCCAGTGAACTGTCCGGTCCCCATGACTGAAATGAGGGACAAGCCACTCAGTCGGTTAATAGCTGTAAATTTGTAACTTTGATTTTAAGAAGCTATGCAGCAGTTCAGTAAAAGGAACTGAAGAAGTCTGATTGAAATTAGATGAATCATTATTTTATAACAAACGTGATCTCTCATAATTTACAACAAAATACATCTCAAAGTTTCCATTTCCAGCATAACAAATGTCTTTCTTGTCAAAACGAGCGAATCAAAAAACCTTAATCAAATGATAGAAAGGTGCCTTAATCTAAAACTAACTGGGTGAGGGAAAGAAAAGTTACTTTTAAAGGAGATATCAGACACGCTTTTGCAATGGGTAAACCAGAGACTTTCCATGCGTGGTTCCAGTTGCTTTGCCCGCCACAGATTCATGGCTTCGGACTTTGGCCGAAGATCTGTCGACGCGGCCGCACCGAAGCATTCTTCGATCCTCAATGGAGCAAAAACCTCTTCTGCCCAGTGTACCGCGCGTCCAGTTTCAAATGGCTAAGACTAAAAGCGTTGACCATGATATCAGATAAGCTTCATGTTTTCTGGCGTAGGACAATGTCGACCGGTTCAATATTTTTTCTTTGCTACAAAACGCCGCAACAACGGGATAATTAAGAGACAATGACCTCTTGCATCCTGCTTGTAAAATACTACTGAGTCTTCGCCACCTTTTTCGATGAATTTTATAGTGTTGTTGTTTTTTTTTTTTGCTTGTTTATTTGTTTCCCTCCCCGTTGATTAATGAAATTTACTTCACTTTCAGGTCCACAGTCTACACTGAAAAACTGATTGCTTGGTGAAGTCAATTACAAACTAGTAGTTGCTGGCCAGAAACAGTAACGATGGATTCCAAACGTCTCTTTATTTTCATTGCTTTATGGCTGTTTCTAAGCTGTGTTCTGTTAGACCACGCCGAAGGATTCACTCTTCCAAGAAAAAGGAAGAGACAGCAGCAAAAAAAACGAGACCCAAATAATCAGTTATCCCACAGACTAAGAGAAATGGCTGGTTTAGCCTTCCAAATCTGGGTATGTATATTAAAAATGATATCCTGTCAATAAAGCTATGAAAAGGCACCACAGTAAAAATCAATTGTGTGAATCTTAACAGTCAGGGTGAGATTCCGTACAGCCCCATACATTTCACCCAAATTTCATACAATTTCACACAAATAATAAGGATAGAAGCTAACAGAGTCGCAAAATGCCCCATACATAATAAAACCAGATCGGGGAAGTTTAGCGCCAATTTGCTATAAAAATTAGCAGGGTTACTTATCTACAATTCTGATTTATTTCAGTATTTATTTATTCATTTATTTATTAGGCTGAGCCGGAGGTGCAAGACCCCAGGAACAGAACTTCCTTGAACAGTTCAGCATCTCCTTACCGCTAGGAGCGCTGTTTTTTAATTTCAATTTTTAGAGGGTGATGTAGATCATCTTTCCTTCGTCACAAGTCACCATTTCAGCGAGTTTGCATAAATTGATTGCGCAGTGCATGTGTTTTCACAAAGCTCCACGAACGTACTGGTGGAGAGCCCCTTGGTAATAACGTTCGCCTGAACATTACTGCGGCCTAGTTTCTTCAAGTAACTGAATTTGCATTGCACAAGTCAGAGATACTTGATCTTTATTTATGCTTTCTGTACACTGTATATTTATCATTGATGAAGAGTTGATGAATAAGTACAGTCACAGTAAAATGAATTTTTATACAACTGGAGTTATTTATTTTTTACTTAACGAAAGCACTCGCATGGAAAATTCAGTTCAAGGTATGATCAACAGCTTTATTTTAACTGGGGGAAATTTAGGCGAGATTACGGGATTACGAAACCTTATAAGCGGATGTTTTGTTAAGCACAACTACGGAATCGTGTTTGTTTAATTCATTTACTTCACTTATATTACTTTGCACTTTGACACGTTAAAGTAATATCCACAGTCAGGGGCATAGCTAAGAGAGTACTAAGCTCATTACTACTTATATGGGGGGTCGGTTGCTTTTGAATTTTACCTTAATGTATAGTAGCCTCCAAATCACTGT
This sequence comes from Porites lutea, assembly GCF_958299795.1. NCBI lineage: Eukaryota > Metazoa > Cnidaria > Anthozoa > Scleractinia > Poritidae > Porites > Porites lutea. Next base: position 11,897,438 of record NC_133208.1, on the reverse strand, counting down.
AATAGACTGTTCTCAGCTACAAGAAAGACACTACACAACATTTAAGGATAAAAAATTTACTACTATTTTGATCCCGTAGGTAATGTTCAACGTTTTACAATAAAGAAAAAGGGGCCTATTACTAAAAAGTATTTTTGTGACTTCTATATATTTCCTGTAACATATCAACACCCTGTGTGACAGAGACTTTTCATTTGCCCAAGATCCGTCAGCCTGACTTCAAAATGGCCGACTCCGAAGCCAGATTCGAAGCATCTCGCCGCACACTAGCAATAAAACCTCTGGTACCCATTCTCTGGGCTCCCTGTGCCGACTCAGTCTGAACGCCTACAAAAGGTTTTTTTCAGTCGTGTGCTGGCTAAAAATTATGCTCATAGTTCCTGGGTCACTGTTTATTTATCTTTAACCTACGGACAAAAGAAGTAAAAAAGGCATAGTAAATTATGGGGAAAGCGCACAAAAATCACAATTTTTGAAATCTTCCAAGCTGTATTTGCTCGAAAGAGCGCCCGAAAAATTGTCGCATTTGGGAGAAAGAAACCTCTCATTGTTACAGCAACCGATGTGGTGGTCATACATGGTTAACGCTGAATAGGCCATTTCCGAGTTCCCCCGGGCCTATGTATCAAAACGAGGTTAAGTGCTCAGCCTTCATGGAAATGATTTTTCATTCTCATGCAAATAAAACTCATTTTCACAAGAAAGGTTGTGCTCTTGGCCTCATTTTGAAAATGAGGGTTTTTGGAACTCGGAAGTGGCCTATTGTTAATGATCAGTGTTGTACAGTTGAATCTCTCTACAACGGCCACCTTGGGCACAGAAAAAAGTGGCCGTTGTAGAGAGGTTTTAAACAAGAGTCAATGTATGGATTTTTTGTCTGCCTGGACGAAAAACTGTGGCCGTTGAAGAGAGGTGGATGCTAGCGGAGGTTTCGACCTTATTCTCGCAAAACCAACTTTAGTTTTATTACGTTCTTCCTATGTTTTTTAAAACAAAAATTATTTAAAACAAAATAAAAATAAAAATGAGCTAAATTACGTAGTAGCTACGTAGTACTGGTTGATTCCCAAATAAGGAGTTACCTAAACTCAGTTACGGGCCCCCAACGAACAGCGCTCAGTGGCCTCAAAAAGGACTACATGAAAAAGACAAAAAAGAAGCTACACCAGGGACGCATAACCTGGATCACATAGCCTCGCCGTTCCTCTAGTTCTTTCTCTCAAATTTTATGCAAAGGCTTAATTTGTCTAATTTCGCGGCAGACATTATAGGGAAGGAAGGAAGGAAGGAAGAAAGAAAGGTTGAGTACAGTATGTACGTTAGTGATCTCATTAACGCAAGTTGTAATGTCACGCGTTGTAGTTTTACCAGTGGAAAGAAGATTGTTACTAAACCTCGCCTAAGAGCGGATAGTTCCCGGCCTTATTTTCCCATAATGTTTAGAGTTTGTTAAAAAATATTCACCGTTTTCGGACCTCAATTACCCCCTCTTTTTATCGTGAGAGGCAAAAGCTGCATGTTTAATTAACCCATTCGCCCCTGGAGATTTTGCCGAAAAACGCGTTTTGAAGCTAGTCGAGCGCTTTTCTGGTCACTGTCGTGCTATTAAGAGCTAAAACCTACCGCAACCTCCCCCTCCCCCGTCATTCCTTTTTTTTTTCTTGCTCTCGTCCCTGCAACTTTCTCGACGAACTCGCGAGGAAACGCTTGCTACGCAGGCTAGCGGCCCTCTGATCCATACTAGCTTGTGAAGTTGGGGCATGCGCAGAAAGCAAAATTTCAGTTTTCAAGTTTTTGGGTTTAAAAGTGACATAGCAGTCTTGACTTTTACTTTTCGCTTTCTCTCCTCCCTCTTTTTTCGCTTTTCTTGCCTCATTTTTTCTCTATTACTGGGCATTCAGTAGGCTTCATTTGGTGGAAAAAGTTTTCAGGAAAGCTGTTACGATCTTACGATTAGATGAAAGGAGAGGTAAGTGGGTAGTGGGACAATATTTTCATGGCAATTTTCGGGTCAATATTACATGGTTTTTTGCCTTTTTCTCTGGTGTCCTTGACTGAATTATGCTAACTCTACTATGGTTTGAAACATCTCTTCATTATGCACACGTTAGCGTATAAATTAAAACTGGTGACATCAAAAGCGGTAGAAGGGACGTGGATCCGCACGGGCGGTTACGGGCGGCTCAGGGGCGAATGGGTTAAGCTATATGTGTTTCTGTGAAGTCAAAATTGTGCGACTTTCTTTGCAAATCGTTTCCAAGACATAACCTTCTAGCAGACATTTCTTTGCCGCATGGTTTGTAGCATGTACAAAGTCGTATTGTCCTGGCACGTGGTTCAGTGGCTTGTTCTACAAATACAAATGCACTACGCAAAAGTCATGATCAGTGAAGCGAACGACTTGGTACATGCCAAAAGCCACGCCGGAAAAAAACCCATGCTTAACAAGCAGGGTACGAATTACATTTTAAAGAATAATATAATAAGTATCCTCTTAATAGACATACAGGATGCTTTTTGGAGTTAACGCTTACCCTATATAGAGCCACGTTTTATAAACATAAGGCCGAGTTTATCGTACCACAGTATGTAATACCCCTGACAAAGAGCCTGACTAACTAAGCAAAGGATAATTAATGAAAGCAAAGAAAGTTCTAAACTGACTAACCGCATGGCTTTCATAGAAGTAGAATTGAGATATTTATTGTTTGAGTGGTCATTCGGACCAAACTACTGAGGTTAGCACATCAACCCACCATACATTGTTTTCAGTCCAGCCTTTTACGCGAGAAGTAGTAAAGAAAGAACTGCCCACCTGTTATTAACCCCCGCAACATAGTTCAAGCCACTTTTCTGTGACCGCAAAAATACATCTGTCACGCGCTCCGTAAGTATATTCCCATTTTGATATTGAAGGTTTATAATTCTCCTCTCCTTTTTCCCTGACATGACAGACATGATGAGGCTCCAAAGTGGACTCCCAACTGCACGACTGCAACGTGAAATTTCAATTGTACAACGTGAGAGACAGACATAACAGCTTGTAAGAAGGTTTCCAAGTAAACTCCCAACTGCATCACTGCAACTTGAAATTTCCTTATGTGACGTTTTATGGAGAACGTAAACACACGTCGGATTTTTTTTTTTTTTCATACCTCCCCTTGAACTTGGCAAGGTCCTCAAGAATTCAACTCCAGGGAGATGACATTTTAATCACACCAAAATTTGAAAAGACACGAATTCATTTCAACCAGGGATAGAGACATTATCGGTGCCGTCGCAGTCGTCGTTGCTAAAGTTTGCTACTGCCATTTACATTACCGCAAGAGGTCAAAAAAGTTCCTTTCCGCCTCTTAACTTCCCTCTGCTTAGAAAGCCGCTCTTCAGTGACCACAAAAACATTTCTGTCATTGTAATCGCCTGTAAAAAGTCTTTTAAGTGGGGGGTGAAGAAAAGGCGAGAATAAACGAGAATAAGGATGGGGCGGAGGGAAGGGAGAAATGTCCGTGGGACCTGTTTACGAATATTGGCGGATCAGCGGGAACAGAAGGGGATGAAATTCACTCCTCCTCTAGGCCTTAAAAACTAATGGCTTTCGTCATTAAAAATTTATAATACTTCGAATACTTCAAATATAATAGAACGTCTACGCGTGTAAAGAGTTTTCTTCTGAAAGGAAATGGCGGTTTAGTTTATTGATGTCAATATAACATGGAAGGATTATCCTATGACGTAAAATTCTGGCCTGGACATAACCAGGAACCACCGGAGCCAAGACGATACAAAGGATGTATATTGCTACAGTTTAATATAAATTGTATGTTTAATAAGTGCTCTTGCAAGACAAGTGAATACCTCAGTAAGGGTTGCAACGCCGATTTCGAATTACGAGGTAAGAGAAATGCATGCTTCTATATTTCTACTAGACTGCGAGCAGTCTCTTATTTTTCCTTGCAAAGTTACTGCACGAGAAACCCAAGCACGCGAGCCGTGATAAACGAGGGCGTAAGCCCGAGAAAAAAGATAAGAGACTGCTGACTCTTTTGTTCAGTTGTGGACAATGAAGCTGTCAACATAATTTAATTGACCAATTAAACGCGATTAATTTGAAACGATTTACAAATAGAACATAAACAACTGAAAAATCCGTCTTTTTTCGCGCAACAAAGGAAACAGGAGACGTCTGCATCCAGGCAACGTCTGGTCCTAATCCCCGTTATTGTAACGTAACGTCGTGGTTTGCAATCGCGCTGGCTGAGATAAGAATTAGACGGATTTTAAGAGAAAAGGCGGACTGCAAGCAGTCTATGTTTCTACTGTCCCATTTCATTTTATGTGCGTAAATGTTTTAAAATATAGAAACATTGGTTTCTAGTGAACCATCTTTAAAAACGATAACTCCTTCGCCAAGGATCTTTATATACGCATCAGCCTCAGTTCAAATCCGAAGACCCCCTCTCCCTCTCTCGGGTATGACTCAGATGACTGGAGCATTCACTCTTCAGAAAACGTCCCCCCCCCCGCCCACCCCCCTGCCCCTGAGAGACGACAGTGAATCGCGAGAATTTGACTCAATCGTGCAGTGTTTTAAAACTGCAGAGAATTTTTGTCAGTATCTGTCACGTGAACGCACAGAAAACTCCGGCACAGAAGTGGACTTTTGAAGGAGATATTGGCCAAATCTATTTCTTTTTCAGAAGGGATTGTGATTTTCTCCATGACGCACAGATCAATTTTGTTGTCGTAGAGGACTTTAAAGAACACTTCTGTGTTGTTTTAAATGGCAAGAACGAGACTGAAGAGAAAGCTTTGAGAATGAGAAGAAATAATCTTCATGTTTATTTTCAGTGCGGGACAAGTCGACTGTTCCAACTGAGATTTTTTTGCTTGTCCCGAAACGCCGCAACATGACGATTATTTTTCCTACATTAACGGGTCGACCTTAACTTTTGCTTTGCCATCTATCTAATCAGCTGTCTAATGAATGTTTTTAGTTTGTTTGTTAGTTGGTTTTTTCTGGTAATAAACTAAGCAGATAGGGTTGCTTCTTATAATTAGATAACTAAAATAACTGCCAACTTTTATTTTTCCGCAATGTACCGTGTAGACTGATTGTTTCTCTTTAGGCGTAACCAGGAGCTCCTGGCGTAACAGGAACTAGCCTGCGTGGCAGGCGTTTGAAAGGGAAGGGAAAGGGAGTTTTAGGTGCGAGAGAAACGCGAGAGGTGCGCGCCCCTCGCGTTTCCGTCGCGCTCCAAACCCCCTTTCCCTTCCTTTCAAACGCCTGCCACGCAGGCTAAACAGGAACTAGTTGCAGCGAGCCTACCAACTGACTGCTGGCAAGCCAGGAACATTAATGATGGATTCCAAACGTCTCTTCATTTTCATCGCTTTATGGATGTTTTTAAGCTGTGTTCTGTTAGACCACGCTGAAGGATTCATTATTCCACGAAAAAGGAAAAGATTCAAGCAAAGAAAACGAGGCCCAGAAATACAGTTAGCCCGCAGACTAAGAGAAATGGTTGGTTTAGTCGCTAAAATCTGGGTATGTATGTTTACAATGATATATCTTTAAACGTATCATTAATTAGAAAGCAGTGAAACCTGAAACGTAGAGTACATGTGTAGTTAAGGATCACCGTCATCAAAAAAAAGGAAAATTTCTGTGTATAATACGCATTCGATTCTGAAACCATTGATCGCTTTTCAAAAAAGAATATTGAGGCGCTAATGAAAACGCTGTGCTTCACATGAGCCGAACTCGATAAAATGCTGGACGGCAAGGCATGCGCCTGCAGTCCAATAATTCAATAATTCCAGTCCAATAATTCCATTCAGTGTGTATATAGAGGATATTACACGGTGGCGCGAAGATGTGAATTTTATTTTCGAGTGGCAAAACAATATTTTACGAACGAGCGCAGTGAGAAAAATATTGTTTTTGCCACGAGAAAATAGAATTCATATCCTCAAGCCACCGTGTAATGTTCTTTTTATTATATAGACAAAAAGACATCGATAAAATAATAGATTTTTATTCGCCAAAAAGTAATTGTGACCGCTCAAATTTACAGTACTGCAATATAAGACATTGCTTACAATAATCTTAAGAATTAACACTGAGCTGAATAGGGTTCTTCAATGACAAAATATAAGCAAAGCTTAGAAAAATGTGTAATTAAAATTCAACGAACGCAAGACGCCTACAAATTTTGGAGGCAAATTACCGAAATTACGTCATCGATAAACTCACGTGTGAAGTATGGAAAAGAAACTAGGTTCCCGGATGTAGTTTTTATGAATTTTACGAGTGGTATATTTTCCAGTTAAACACTCGTGTCTATATAATAAATACATGTAAGTCACTCTGGGCCAGGGTTTTTTTTCTCGCGTGCGGCTGGATGCTTCGGTGTCAGCCACAGGCCGAAGTCAAGCGGTCAGAAGACTTGACCGAAACCGCGGAAACCGCCCATGAAAAGTCTCCATTTTTTAAAAAAAAACATAAAATCGCACTGTTCAGACTTTAAAACCTTAAATTTGGCATCCCCACCATTATTTTATGCTCTTTCAATCTCTGGTCTTCAGTCGAGGGTTGTATCCCGGCCCATAATTCTTGGCTTGAGGTAGGTCACAAGGATGATACGTTTCTGGGAAACTGCCCACCTATCCCTCCCCTAAGCCAACATTAACATTTATCTCTCACTTAGAGCAAAATGTTGGCTTATAGGAGGGGGAAGATGGGCAGTTTCCCAGAAATGCACAATGATCCCATCACGTGCCCCTAAAATGCAAGGGGCCTATAGTTCCCTCCCTTTTCCTCTCTAATCTCCCCTCGTTTTTTTTTTTTCCGCGCAATTTTTTGCCTACTACTATTACTACTTGACTTCTCTACTATCTGAACACTTGGCACAGGCCGAAAAGGCCCATTGAATTTGGATGGCATGAATTGGCTGAGGCATTCTTCACACTTACTCCAGCCGTGAAATACGCATGATCAGCCACAACATACTTTCTTTGATTTAAAAAATCAGGATAGGAAACTATACATCATGATTGCATCATTAGACGAGCGTTAGCCAAGAGTACAGTACTAATTAGCAATTATTGCATGGGTGGCACTGTGAGGAATTATGCAGATCGGGGAAAGTCAGCGCGAACTGTTAAAAACAACAACAAAAATAGTAGGGGTATTAATCTACTTTTCCTGATTTATTTGTTTATTTATTTATTTATTTATTTGTTTATTTATTTATTAGGCTGAGCAGGAGGTGCAAGCCCCCAGGAACAGAACTTCACTGGATCCTAACATCTCCTAAGGAGGGTCGTTATTTCAATTTGGAGCCCGGCGATGCTGATCATCTTTCTTTCGTCACAGGACCAGCCGCCAGTTTCCCTGTCAGTGACAGCTGTACTGTCGCAATTTGTAATAATCATGGCACTTTGTAATACCTGTCGCAATCTGTAATAAACCGTGCCGCACTTTGTGATAAAAAAGCTGTCGCAATTTGTAAGTGTCCATCGCACTTAGTAATAAACTAAGCTGTCGCAATTTGTAATAATTCCATCGCACTTTGTTATGAACCTAAATTATTTTCTTTGGTCAAATATGCATGTTTTCCGTTATAAATTTTTCTGCCTTGATTAATCACGTGACCAAAGAGAATCGCTTTTATAAAGGACATGGAACTTCCTGTGACATGTCACCAAAAAAGATGTGAATCATTTCATATATTTGAATTCAAAAATATTCAAGTAACAAAAGCAACATTTAACAACAGAAAATTCATGAAGAACCTGGTATTCGTCGTCCAAATCCGGATCCATGTTTGCTTGCCACGTGACACGTGAAGTCTTCGTTGGGAGGAGATAATCCTTCAATTATTCACCGAAGTGGAGGTGGTAATAGCGAGGTCGCGAAGCAGCGAGGTTAATATCCACCACAAGCCACCGACACTGAGGTGAATAAATTTTTTTAGTATATACTAAGACAGTGAGATATATTAGCACAAAAATGATGAGTTTTTTACTGGTGCTAACGATTACAATTTTGACGCGCAATGACCGAGCGGCCGCGGTCGTCGCTTTTTCTTGCCGACAAATAAAACTTTTGAAGGCATTTGTTTAGCTCTTGCGGGGAAATTTCTTCAAAAGGAGTTGTGAATTCTTTTTGTATTTAAAATCATTCTATAAAAAAGATTATTACATTTAGTTTTAAGTTTATTTATCAACAAGTCAACTAAATAAAGTAACGCAAGACTTAAGCTTAATTTCAATTTGTAAACAAAAAACTTTTTCACCGGTTTTATCGATAAATTCAAGTGAAAAAGACAAAGCTTTACCTGTTCAAACTTTCAAACCGAACTTCGTCACCTTCTTCGTGTATTTGGCGAACAGCTTGCTTGATTAGTTGTGAAATTCCTTTGTTTGTTACGGCAGCAAACCGGGAAGGCATTTTGCTCTTGACTTACGCGAGTTTGGCATCGCTCGCTCGGAGGAACTGAAGGTGAATCAGTAAATAGTGCGGGATATTCCCTGATTGAGTAGCCAATCAGAGCGCGCGAAAAACACTATCCACTGTTTTAGTATATACTAAATATAGGGTAGGTATAGGTATGCATCGCCTGATAAGGTTGGTTTTTGAGGATCTCGAACCTTAAATAGGGTATCATTTTTTACCTTGTTGGCTTTGTGTCTTTGGTTTGATCCTTAGATGGGGTAACTCAAGTAGTAATGGATGGTTTATTATCCTTTCCATTTTGTGGAAAAAGAGTAATTCTGAAAAGGCTCGGAAGAATTGCAAGGTCTTTCGAGTTGTACGCACACGGTATTTGCTTTATTAGAGGGCTAATACAAAAAAATTGTTTTAAGGAGGAATGAGTACTTCCAGTTGTTCCTGTATGGGACCAAATCAAGAGAGAATAATGGACCAAATGGCTATGTTTTTTGATCTACTGCAGCTTTTAAGGGGATTTTTGTACTGAAAAGATCATTAAAAAAAAAAAAAAAATGGTCAAGTACTGAACAAGCCTCAAATGAGACTGTTGCTAAAAATTTCTGGAGGTACCTTTTATCAAATCCAGACAGATATATAAGTAATTTTGTAAGTTACGTGCTTGCAGACGTCACCATCTTTGTTTATGAAGTACCATTCATATTTTCGCATTACATTAATGTTGACGAAGCAAGTTGAATCACTCTCAAAAAATTATTACAAAGTACTATGGAATTGTTACAAATTGCGACAGCTTAGTTTATTACAAAGTGCGATAGACAGTTATTACAAATGCGACAGCTTTTTTATTACAAAGTGCGACACGGTTTATCCCAAATCGCCACAGGTAGTACAAAGTGCGACGGATTTATTACAAATTGTGACATGTACAACAACGTGCGATGATAATTACAAACTGCGACAGTAGCATCCGGTTTAAATCATGCTCGCTAAAGCCCTGATTACAGATCGAACTAGACTCCACCAGGAGCCCATGAGTAGTCATGGGCTCCTGACTCCACTCAGTCGTATTACCAGTATATGAAAAGGCCCATTGCATCTACAACCAGTTGCAAAAGTACTTGAGACACTGTACCGTATTTTGGCTTAAATGGCCTGTCCATGATCGTGTGCTTGTGATCCCCCCTCTACCCCTTATCAAAGTTGCTAGCAATACAAGACCATGCTCATAACTTGTATCGAAGTTTAGGGGAAAAAAAAGAAAATTGTTGTCCTTTGCTAACGTCCGTCACAAAACGTAAAAATGGGCACTTTCACGTCGTAGTCGTACAGTAGACTTCCAGTGATGGTAAAGAAATGTACAAAAAAAGCGTGATGCACGTGCGAAGTTGTTGTTTTACGAATCAAACCCGCTTTTGTTTTTTTTGCCGTTTTCGTTGCCGTCGCCGTCGCCCTATTATTTCTTAATCACCCAACACCTCCCTCAAAAGGTAAATTGATGCCGAATGCTCCTTAAGTTAAGTAGGGATTTAAAGATTTCTGTAGTGGCTTCGAGTTTTTAGTTTAAAGTAAATAGACCTCTCTAGCTTGTATGTTTTGTTTTCCTAATAAAGGTCATTTGATAATATTCTAGAGAACTGTTTCTTTCAAATTATGTCTTAAAAACGTGTATATCTAAGCACGATTTATGGAAATGCAAAGGCACAAGTTCCCCTGATACGGCTATGGGCAACAAAACATTCAAGCTAAAGCGGCCTATTGTTTTATTATACGGAGTATCAAAACGGATGTTTCGCTTTTAGCCCTAGCTAAATCTATTTAACCAAGAGATCATAATAAGATTATGGCTCTTGATTTAACCTATTGATTTGTGTGCCACTTATAGTAAAATTTTTTTTACACCACTGTTTTACACACTGTTGTGTGACTGCTACGACTGAATAACTACAGGACATGAATCAGAACATGAAACACTTTGTATCTGATCGAACACTGCCAGAAACTTACTGAAGAGAGTGTGGAATGGGCCCTTTGAACGAAACGGTCAAACCGACTGTTTTGCAGTCTATATTGCTCAAGGTTAAACCCATAAACTCATCATACATTGCGAAGGTAATAAACAAAGACCTGCTCGCCTTTTATCGTCCGCCACACATTGTTTAAGCCACTTTATTGTGACGACAAATTTCAATTTGTCAGTGCTTCGTAAGTAAATTGCCATTTTGATATTGAATGTTTATAATCCTCCTCTCCTTTTTTCCTGACGTTACAGACATGATAAGGGTCCAAAGTCGACTCCAAACTGCACGTGGACTGCTACGTGAAATATCCCAGGTGCACCCAACTGCAATTTTCGGGAAAATATCTGTTCGGAAGACGATTTGAGATCTAGAATTTTCGGAGCATTTGTTGTAAAATTTTCATGCTTGCCTGCCTCTCCTAGGATTTTCGAACACATACAAAACGGTATAATTACCCATTTTTTAACGGATTTTGACCCTAAAAAAGGCCACCTAGAATTTTCGGGAGCCTTTTCCTGGCTGAATCGACCCATGTAAGGGAATCCGGATTCCGGAATCCAGGAATTTTTTGTTTGTGGAATCCGGAATCCTGGGCTTTGGAATCCGGAATCCAGCACTAGGGATCCGGAATCCTGCTAAAGATTGGAATCCAGAATCCAACTTACTAAAGATCCACTCCTGATTGGATTGAGTTACTCGCTCGAAAGAAAAACCATCTATGGAAAGCCTCCCCAGGGTGTATGCCTCAACGTGATGACATACAGTGTAATATCGGCATATCTGCTGTCAAAACCATAGTCGACGAGCTCCATATGAAAGGTCAAGGTCACCGTCAGCGAGGGAACCCTTGCTTATGAGCGGCTGGCAGGATCACAAAATTCGGGGGTTTTCGAGGGAATACAGCGCAGCCTTTTTAAGGTATAAATTGGATTGTTGTGAATAACTTCAACCTCTGGCTATGTTTGATTCTCTGTTGTTCACTCGCTTCGCTGAACTTAAAAAATCAAAAGCGATTTGACCTGGCATAGGACCGGAAAAGGTGCACCTGGGGTGAACCTTTTCTTGAACCTTCCTGGTCCTCTCCTGGTCCTCCTGGTTCACAATTGAAAATAAACGTCCACTTTCAACATTTTACCAAAAAAGAAAAAAAGAAATTCACAGTCTCCTAGTCCCTAATTTGGTCCTAGTAGTTTCGGTAAGAACAGTTTCATGGTTTCGATAATCTTTATTTGAGAAATAAGCTAGGTACTGTCAGAACCGTACCAATCAGCTGTCACTAAAGTAATCACGTGCAAGGCCGCGGTGGGTGCCTTTTTCATTCATCCCCGGCATTCGAGTAAAATCACGCCACCTCATCGATGAGACGAGCCTTTTGAAGTTTGTTGTCTGTTGGATTTTTCTTTTCTACTTTATTAAAAGAGAAAAAAAAACGTTAAGGGAAAGCACAAGCAAAAACAAAAGGCTGAGAGAGAAAGGTACGTGTAATACTGTGTTGTGAAATTTTATACCAATTTTTAGCTGACTGATAGATCTAAACGTGCCAAAGGCAAAGCTGCATGATTTTTCGTTTGTGTCGATCTATGGACTGTAACGTGGCGGTAAGCAAGTCACAAACATGAACGAAAAATTGATTTTTTTCTCAATCATAATTGAATGTGATATGAAGTTTACGTCGTCCGTGGGGAAAATATCGAATAAATGAGCGCTATATGGTTGTAAAACGCTTAAAACTAGCCAACGCGTCAGAAACGCTCAAGTCTCTCTTCATCTCTCAGTCATCTCAGACTCGATCGAGGAACATACGGATTTTTCATGTTTTCTTTCCACAGTTGTGCTCCTGAATAGGCCTCATTCACATTGAGGTCGCTTTTGGAAATTAGACCGATCTGAGATCGGTTTAGTCCGTAACTTTTTTTTGTTAGAAATGGATCCTAGAGACCCCAGACCATCTCAGAGACCCAGATCTCTTATTGACGAAGCCGAAGGCGAGATCTGGTCAAATCCGATTATTGCCTGTCTGGAATGTGACAGGCGATGAAAGAGCGCAAGCTCGAAATAAATCCTTAATTTTCGACGTCTTAAACAACGAATTTGATAGAGCCGTGAAGTTTTTTTTCTAACAAAACGTGGTTATACGTACATCCTAAGTATGAACCAACTATTTTTTTGTTGTTTTCTTCTTTTTAACATCAATTTCAACGCGACAGTTAGTTTGAATTACATTATCATTGCGCGCGCTAAAACCTCAAAGCAGTACGCGTCAACTTCTACGCGAGAATTTTTTACCCTCTTCAAAAGTCTTTATTGACACGGAGAGAGAGTTTTAAAAAGTCTTAAAGGATAAGATAAAAATGGTTTTTCAAGTTTTATTGAGACGTAAAACTACTCTTTAGTGAACAGAACCAAAGACTTTGCAAAGAATGAATTGCACACGCCACAGCGTATTTTTATTTGGCCAGTTACTAATAAAACGAGAAACCAGGCAAAAAGAGACAAAACGACATAAACGATCCACAACGATCAAAAATAATCGACAAAGATCCACAACGACCCAAAACAAGCCAAAACAAGTTCCACTCTCCTAGGAACGTCGGTTAAAATTGATTAAATAACAAATATTTCACTGCGTTTTCATACCCGGAGCGTAGGATGATCTGTATGGTCTTTTTATGCAAAAAGGGGTTCTTAGCGGTTCGTCACGGGAACGCGTGACGAACCCCTAAGAACGTCTGCGTGGGAGGCTAGTTATTTTGTAAATTGAAAAAGAAAACAAACTTGTTCTGCTTTCTAATAACGTCTTTCAATATGGCAAGATTCTAACGCGAAAACAAAGTGCGAAGAAAAGAATTAAAACCGGAAAAAAATGGAATCCACCTCTTTTTGGAATCCGGAATCCACTGTGCTGGAATCCGGAATCCAGTACTCGGGATCCGGAATCCACAGCATGGAATCCAGAATCCAAGACTGTCCTGGATTCCCTTACATGGGGCGAGCTGAAATTTTCGAGAAGGTAAGTTTTTATCCCTATAATTTTCGGATCACTAGACTTTCAGCTAGGAAATCCGAACTGATGAAAAATTTTTAGGGGACAAAAATATGCCTATATCTACTGTTTGAATACTAAGCTACGTTCAACAATGCTATGTTAAGTGGTTTTGAACTATATCCTCGTTGGGTGCCCCCTATATCCTTCTACAACTTTTTATGGAGATCGTAAACACGCGGCGAAAATCGTTTTTTTCTCTCTCTGAACTTGACTCGAACGTTCCCTAGGAATTCAACTCCAGGGAAATGCACCTACATTTGACAATTTTAATCGCGACAAAATCTGAAAAAATACTATTACATTTCGGTAAGTGATATTTTCGTTACCGTCTTCGTCGCGAAACTGTTTAAGCGAGCCATAAGAGGTCAAAAAAGGTTGCTTTCCGCCTCTTAACGTCCCTTAGCTTAGATTAAGCCCATTATGTGACCACAACAACATTCCTATCGATAATCGCCTGTAAAAGGCTTTTTTAAAGTGGGGGGGATGAAGAAAAGGCGAGAATGAACGAGAATATAGGGTGGGTGGGGGGAGGAAGAGGAAGACTGTTTACACCCCCACCCTTTTCTATCCTGCGATCAGGCGATTTTTTTTTTTCGGAAAAAAAAAATCGCCTGATCTCAGGTAACGCTTTTCCGGCGGGGGTTTTTACGAATATTGGTCGATCGGCGGGAGCAGAAGGGTATTACGCCAGAAATAATAATCCCTGTAGTGTGGGATTCACTCTTTCTCTGGGCGGGGAGGGGTGGAGAAATAATGACTTTCAAGTTTACAAAAATTTTAAATACTTCAAAAATCAGCTGAAATATGATAAAACGTCTCGTATAAAGAGTAATCCTTCTGAAAGGAAATGGCGGTTTAGTTTATTGACATCATTGTATAGTAACATGGAAAAATGAGGACAATCTGATGACGTAAAAGTCTCAGCGTCGACATAACCAGGAAATTCCGTTCCAAAAGAATACAAAGGATATAAATTGCTACAATTTAGTATCAATTGCATTTTTAATAAGTGCTCTTGCAAGACAAGTGAATAGTGCAAAGCCGATTTCCAATTGAGAGGTAAGAGAAATGTATGCTTCTATGTTTCTACTCATGTATTTCACTTTATGTGCTTTAATTATAGAAACTTAATAATAATCGTCTTCACCATGCACGGCTCTTAACGGACCAGTCAGTTTAGATTCTCAGCCTCCCCCCATCATCTCGTAGCTCTCGTGTAGAACTTAAAGCATTGCACTGATTATGCAAGTGAAAGCCAGTGAACTCTCCTGGTCCCTGTGACAAAAATAAGTGGCGAGCCAAACCTCGGTGCAAGTTAGCTCCCTTTTCAAAGTTTATATGATGATAGCCGTAAAAAAAAAAGCACTATCGCCACACTTGATGTCACAAAATGCAAAATACTACGAAGTACGTCTCAGCGTTATTACAATAACTCTTGAGTCTTTCTCTTTATTGAAAGAATTTTCTTATAAATCTTACATGCAGTCCATTCCTCGTTAGTATGCCTGCAAATAATTTACCTCAATCTTTCAGTGTCCATCTTTACAGAACTTCTGTTTGTAACTGTCAGACACACGTACGTGCGAAAACCTCGCTCGCATGGCGAGGGAACTGATGCAGTTTTTGAAGGAGATATTGGCCAACTCAGTTTCCTTTTTACAAATAATTGTGATTTTTAGTAAAACACATGCCCATAATACAAATTATCCTAGACAAGAGAGAATATTCTCTCTTGTCTTAGAGTATTGCAAATAACGCTTTCCCAGTTTCAGGGAATTAAGAGAAAGCTTTGATAATGAGATAAGATAATTGTCATGTTTTTTAGCGCTGTACAATATCGACTGTTTCAAGTTTTTTCCTTGTCCCTTATTGGCGTGACATAACGCTTAGTCATCTTTTTCGAATCGATTACCGAAGCTTAGCTTTCATTACTTCACCACCTCTTGAAGTGCTTTTAGTTTGTTCGGTTGTTGTTGTTGTTGTTGTTGTTGCTGTTGTTGTTGTTTTATATAAATAAGCAGTGAGTGTCACTTCCCAGTTCACTAAATTACTGCATTTTAATTATTCCGTAGTTTACCGTGTAAACGGATTGCTCTTCACATCGCCGAACAAAGAGTTGAGCTTACCAATTGACTGCTGGCTAAAAACAGGATGGACTCAAAACGTCTTTTTATTTTCATCGCTTTATGGCTGATTTTAAGCTGTGTTCTGTTAGACCACGCTAAAGGATTCATTCAACCAAGAAAAAGGAGAAAATACAAGCAAAGAAAACGAGACCCAAAAAATCACTTGAACCGCAATACAAAAGAATTGATCGCTTTAGTCTCTCAAATCTGGGTACGTATGTATCAGTTAAATATGCATATACAGCTATTTTGAGAAAGGTTGTCGGAAAAAATGTGAACGCAACAAATCCGAAAGGTAATATGGGATATGATTAATACGCTGTTCCTGACACTGTAGCTGTTGAACTTACTTTTGTTGCTTTCCTTTAGCACTCGCAAACATAAATCCAAGGTCTCTCGTGCCATTCTTTCAAATTGAAAAAACAGTGAACTCAAAACCACCCACAATAACTATCGGGATTGTCGCGCGCACATTTTCCGACAACCTTTCTCGAAATAGCTGTATCTTTAAAGGGATCATTAAGCCCGGGGGGATTACTCCCAGGAATTCTTGGTGGGAGTGTGCCGCCCGGTTCTCCAAATCCTGACCCTATGTCAGACTAAAAAGTGTCACTTCCACACCCGTTTTCAGACCAGACCTGTAAAATCCAGATACCCATTTTCAGACCTGGCCTTTAGGCAGAAATTATGTTATCATTACTTAGTTAAAGCGCAAACAAAAAAGATATTCAAATCCATTTCGAATTCGCATATTTCTCTTTCTTTCTTACTCATTTGGAATTGAAACGAAAAATACGTTCATACACTCCTGTAGTTTCCTCGAAAACCATACACGATTCCGGACCAAAATGGACAAAGTCTAGACCCGTTTTCAGACCAAAACGGCGCAAAAACCCGAAGCGATGGGGCAGCACATAACTATATAGCTTACATAAGGGAGTACCCCCCCCCCCCCCCCTCCCCTGATCGTTAAATCATTACCTCAGAAAGGACACAGTAATAAAGGGTTGGAAGAGTCAAGTAAAACCTGAAAAGTAGTATAGTCTGCCGGTACAGTTATACCCGAAACAGCCTCATCACCAGAAAATGCAAAATATTTGTATGGCAGTGGCATGCAAAATCACGGCGACCCTTTGTACACCCCTTGTGATTATGAATTGGAATTTTGATACCATCACTTTGTAAAAAAGAATACTGAGGCGCTGGTAAAAGCCCGTACTTCACATGAGACTAACTCGATTGATTAATTACAGTTTGAATTGATAATTATGTTGGAAAAAACGTTCTGTTGATCCAAATTATTTGAGCGTGGCTGTTTGGGCCAAGCTCAATTCAGCCAAAGATTTAAAACAAACAAACAAACAAACAAAATTCTAGACACAAAAAGCATCAGAAAATTAGGTAGAAAGTCGATTCACTGACACAAAAGACTAACAGGTGTTGGGTGTTGGAATGTCTGCAAGATTATAAGGGTTTGTATTGGAAAAAATGCTGCACGGCAAGGCGTGCGCATGTAGTCCAGCAACTTTCTCCAGTATTTTCTTTACTATTTAAACAACCTTAAAATCGCACTGTTCAGACTTTAAAACCTTAAATTTGGTAGCCCTCTATATATTTTACACTCTTGGTTGTATCCCATAATTTTGGCTTGAGGAAGGTTGCCTGCCTCGAAACTGCAAGGGGTCCGGTATTGAATATGGATTGGCTGAGGTGTTCTTCACGCCTACTCCAGCCTTGAAAAACAAATAATCAGCCTCACAGTACTCCCATTGGTTAAATTAGGATGACTGAAGCTATGCATCGTGATTGTATCATTAAACGAGCTTACAGTACTAATTAGCAATTATTGTATGGATGGCGCTGAGACTGATATGAGGAATTATTCAGATCGGGGAAAGTCAGCGCCAGCTTGTAAAAAATAAATTAGCAGGGGTATTTATCTAAATTTCTTGATTGATTGATTGATTGATTGATTCTTACTCTAGACTAAGCTGAAGTTACAAGCCCCCACGACAAGACCTCCCTTGAATCCCAAGTTTAAATTGCACAGTACCGCCTCTCCTAAACGTTAGGAGCGCCGTTAGTTCAATTTGGAGCCGGGCGAAGCTGATCATCTCTCCTTCTTCACAGGATGTCATTTCAGCCGCCAGTTTAGCTGCTGGTTAAAACCCTGGTTACAGAGCAAATTGGACTCCATTCAGTCTTATTAACATTTATTAATTGGATGCTACTGTCTGAAAACAAACTTAACCTCTGGTGTACGGAGGCGGCCGTGTTGTCATCTCAACATATAAACAGAGAGGTTGATCTGTGAAGAGACCCCCTTTTATTTGTTAATTGCGTAAATATCCACTTTTAACTTATGATGTTTGGGTCACCGGCTAGTACATTTTTTTACACCACTGTTTTATAGACTGTTTTAGTCCGCCTTTTCTCTTAAAATCCGTCTAGTTCTTATCTCATCCAGTGCGACGCCCTCTTTTCTCGTGGCTCGCGGATCTGCCGCTCGCGTGCTTAGGTTTCGCGTACAGTAACTTTGCAAAGAAAAATAAGAGACTGCTCGCAGTCTAGTTGTGTTACTGCTACGTTGAACTTCACCGGCGACCCTTCCCTGCTCTGAAGGGACGGGTAGGAGAGTACCGAGGTCGAGAGATTACATACAAGTCGACTCTCGATAATTCGAACCTTCAAGGGAAATAGAAAAAGGTTCGAGTTATCGGGAGTTCGAGTCAGATCGATGGTAAAATTATATAGAAAATTATCTGAAGGGAAATGAAAAGTGCTTCGAGTTAACGGCAAGTTCAAGTTATAGAGGGTTCGAGTTACCGGGAGTCGACATTCAAAAGCCTTGTATCGTTTTTTATCAATGTCCCACTGCGTTGTTTGCCATCCAGCATCGTTGCAGATGAGGAAGGAAGGAAGGAAGAAAGGTCGTGTACAGTATGTGTACTTTAATGATCTCTTTAACGCAAGATGTAATGCCAGTCGCGTTGTAGTTTTACCAGTGGAAAGAAGGGTGTTAATAAACCTCACCTAAGAGCAGATAGTGCCCGGCCTTATTTGCCAAATGGAGTTCTGTTATCATAGCTCGTACGTAAACAAAAGTTTTGGATTTCTTGGTTGTTAAGAAGCAGTTAATCCAGGATTCTGTATATAATTAGGGTACTTTCTTGCGAGAAAGATGCGAAGAAGCGAAGCGAGCGGCGAAGCCACGAGAGGAAGTCTCCGGCCCGGGATTTCAATTTGACTCAACCTCGTGCCCAGGGCTTTTCCCTAAAAAACAGGGGGCGGGGGGGGAAGGCGAAAAAACGGTGAGCGAAGCGAGCTAACCACCCCTCGACTGGCTTCGCTTGCCGTTTTCTTTTTTCGCTGTACCCCGTTTTTTACCTTTTCCCCAATTCTGAGCCTGGTCCCAGGCTATCACCTGCCATCCCGCCAGCCGATCGACGCAAGCTAGAATATAGCATGACAATATCTACCATGCACAATGTATACAGCTTTATAAACGGATTTGTCTAAAAATAAACATAGTTTTCTGACCTCATTTTACCACCCTTGATTCATATTTTATCGTCAATGGCAAACATCAGTTTGGAAAGATACTCTCAAATAGTCATATACATATACGTGTTCATGTGAAGTCAAAATTGTGGGACTTTCTCTTCAGATCATTTCCACATCACAACACGACATAATATGCTAGCAGAGGTTGCTTTTCGGCATGGTTTGAAGCATGTACAAAGTCCTTCGCCGGCGCCACTGGCATTATCCACGTAGTTGAATTGTTTTACCAATACTGGCCCGACTTCGCAAATGTTATTATCAGAGAAGCGAACGACTTTGAGACTTTGTTCATGCCTAAACCACGTCGAAAAAACGACCCCTTGCTAGCAGGGTACCACAACACGAATTTTATTTTTTAAAAAGTATAATGAGCGACCTCTTGAACTGAAGCCATATGGGCGGCATATGGGATGCCTATTTGAGTTATCGTTTACCCATGAATAGAGCCATGTTCACTAAAATTAGAAGCAATTTAATCCTCCAAATGTCCTTTTAACACCCTTTGAACATCAAACAGCCAAACTATATAAGCAAATAATAATAAAAGAAAAGGAAAAGGACACTTTCTAGAAGTAAATTATTTCTTTAAATTGTAAACTAACCGCACGGATTTCACATTAGGGGATTGAGATATTTATTGTTTGAGGAGTCATTCGGACCAATCTATTGAGGTTAACACACAAACCCACTATACATAGCTTTGATTCCAGCCCTTTACGCGAGCGGTACTAAGAAAGACTTGCCCGCTTCTTATCATCCCCCGCAACATAATTAAAATACTTTTTTTCTGACCACAAAAATACATCTGTCACGCGCTTTGTAAGTAGATTTCCATGTTGATATTGAAGGTTTATAGTTCTCTGCTTCTTTTTCCTGACATGGCAGACATGATGAGGCTCCAAAGTGCACTCTCAACTACAAGGGTGCGACGTGAAATTTCCTTATGCGACTAGGAACCCCATGATGCGACTTTTTTATGGAGGTCTTAAGCATGCCACGACACTGAATCGTTTTTTTTTTTCCTCGCTCTTTAAACTTGGATCCGTTCCTCAAGAATTCAACTCCAGGAACACAAAGTCTGAAAACATGCGGAATCATTTCTGTAGTGAAGAATTGGTGCGTCTGTTTCAGAGCTAGTTTTCAGTTCGCACGATCGGCGTCTGTTAGGTCATCCCACGTGGCATTTTCTTCCCGCATGCCATGTCATTTTGGCGTAACGCAACGTTCCTGAACCAATATGTTCGTGTCGTTCTGGCTGATTTACCCAATGTTTTTTGTTGGCGTCATCCTGAGTTCAATAATCCCCATAAAGATTTCTATTTAGTGGACGGGGTTCACTTGAATCCATCAGGACAGTATTTACTTTACCGCAGTTATCGAGGAGGGGTCCTCAAAGCTGTCGGTCTTCTTCAGCTTAGCTTCTTTTCTGTGACCACAAAAACATTTCTGTCAATTTTGTAATTCTGTGTTTCTTTTAAGTGACATCATAGACATAATCGCCTGTAAAAAGGCTCTCAAGTGGGGGATGAAGAAAGGGCGAGAAAGAACGAGAATACAGGGTGGGGGAAGGGGCAAGAAGGCTGTTTAAACCCAGCGCTTTTCCGGCTGACCTGTTTACGAATATTGGGGAAAGAACAGCGGGAACAGAAAGGGTATTTCCCCAGAAATAACAGTCCTGGTAGCACGGGACTCACTACTCTTCTGGGTGGGAGAAATAATGGCTTTCATCTAAAATTTTTAAATACCTCAAGTATGATAGAACGGCTGGTGAAAGGAAATGGCGGTTTTGTTTATTGATACCACGATAACGTGGAAGTATTATTTGATGACGTAAAGAAAGCTAGCCTGGACATAACCAGAAACCACCGGAGCCAAAAAGATACAAAGAATATATTGCCAAAATTTAGTATAAATTGTATGTTTAATGAGTGCTCTCAGAAGACAAGTGAAGGCTGCAACGTCGATTTCCAATTAAGAGGTAAGAGAAATGTATATGCTCATGATATTTCTGTTTTCTCGTTTCAGCTTATGTGCGTAAAGTTTTAACTATTTGGTTTCAAGTGAACCATCTTTAAAAAAGAATACGCCTTCACCACGGCTATTTAAGGTGGATTTCCACTGTTTTTTAATTTACGTGCGCATTCAGGTAACTTTTACCTGCGTACAAAAAAAAGGGAATATAAACGTGAAAGTTGAACATCGTTCAGTTTATGTTTCCGCGCGACATATCATACTTTGTCTCTATTTTATTGACACACGTACATTTTTGGCGCGTACGTACTCCACACAAAACACTAGTCAGTTCAAATTCGAAGACCCCCTCTCTCCCCCTGTCGGGCATGACTCAGCTGATGACAGGAGCCCGGAGCATTCACTTTTCAGTGAACTCGCCAGTCGCCGATGGGACAAAACTGAATGGCGAGAAACGCATGCGTACTCCAGTTTAAATCTTAATCTGATAATGCCGTAAAATGAGCACTATCGCACATTTAGTCTGTCACACGGTTCCATCGAAACAGGATATAGGCAAATGTGCTGCGCCACCCTCAGCAACCTCAACGTCACAAACTCGCGCGGGAACCAGGAAATTTGTGCTGCTCTCGTCTGGAATTTGAGGAGTTAATATTTCGATATACAATGGATGCACAGTGGAAGAATAAGCCAATGTTATATAAACATTACTAGAAATACATTTATCGCAAAAACCTCGCGGGGCTTTAATGCCAGCAGTAAGAATAAAGGTAAAAAAAAACAAAACAAAAACAAAACGAAAAAAAATTATACAACAAAGAAAAAACATCTAAGCCGAGAGTCGAACAGGCCACGCTGACAAGGCTAACGTTAAGTGGGAAAATTAATATAATTATGTTAAAATGTATTTTCCTTTGAAATTCGGCCGGTAGACTGTTTGAAGCTGGTGAAGCTGTAATTATCATGATTTCAAAGATATATTTAAGGAAAATTAAACATAATTATTTGTTGTTGTTGTTGTTGTTGTTAACTTTCCGGTCACCTTTTCCCAGCAAGCTTTTTTTTTTTCCCGTCCGAACTGGATCTTAGTAACTGTATTTGTCAAATAAACTTTCACAACAGTGAATTATTTGATCAGAATTACATTCACAGTCCTCATATTCAAAGTTATTGTCAAAGATGTTATCCTCAATCACCTCAAGGTCTTACCTCAAATTCAGATAGAGGAGGCAATGTTGAGGTCATTTCTGACGCCATTTTGTCTGTCTATCCTTTGCGCGGCGCCCTCGCAAAAAATGCGTGCGCGTATCACACGAGAAGGCGTAATTTGTGCACATTTGGCTAATCCGTATAAGCACGATCTCCTACCCCGATTATTGCTCCTTTTTTCGTAGATTAACTGGACCCTAGCTTTTGCTGTGCTATCAATCTTAATGAACGTTTTGGGTTTTTCTGGTAATACTGAAACTAAGCAGTGACGGTTGCTTCTTAAATAACTAAAATAACTGCCAACTTCAATTGCTCCACAGGCGGTACTGTGTACTCCGTTTAGACTGATTGTAGCTCTTTAATTACAACTCAACAGAGAGTTGAGCCTACCGACTGACTGCTGGCCAGGAACATTAATGATGGACTCTAAACGTCTCTTTACTTTCATCGCTTTATGGCTGTTTTTAAGCTGTGTTCTGTTAGATCACGCTGAAGGATTCAATATTCCAAGAAAAAGGAGAAGACTTATGCAAAGAAAACGAGGCCCAGAAAAACAGTTGGACCGCCGACTAAGAGAAATGGTTGGTTTAGTCGCTCAAATCTGGGTATGTATATTAAGAATAATATATCTTCAAATGTATCATTAATTCTAAACTGTACACAGAGATCTGACGTTTTATTTTTCTTTTCGTTCTTTTGGAAAACATCGGCGTGCGTGAGAGTGAGGCGAACACGCGCGCAAAGCGAGGACGGGGCGCAAGAAAGAAAAATATCTATTTTCTTCTTCCCCCACCCCTACCCCTTTGCGCTGGCGGTCAATAAATCCCCCGCGGTTTTTTTTTCATCAGGCGTGCTTGACGGACTGTGAAGAGAAAATAGAGGGTCTGTGAACAGGCTACATTAATTAGAAACCACGCCGTAATAAAAGTTGGAAGAGCTGATTTGTAAAACCTGAAAGGTGGAATAGCATGTACAGTATCGTCACCAAAAAAAAGAAAATTACTTTGTAATATGGCATGGCGATTCTACGAATGTTCTGATGCCTCCACACAAATATATATTAATCATTGTAACATTGGCTTGGATCCAGCAATCTAGGCCAGGAGCCCATTACTGATGGGATCCTGTCTAAACCTAGTTTAGAAGAGGCCTGCTAACAGGGAATAAGTCATCGGACATAATATTGCTTGTATTATATCTCCTCACCAATTTGCACCAACAGGCTGATTTTTGGCAAATGACATTTTACATCTTGTTCTCTCTGGATATGCCAACCAACTGAACCAATCCCATAAGTTCACAAATTTAGTTTTTGTGACGTCATCAAGTCTCTTCTCTATTTGGATTGGCTGAGGCGCGCCATTTTCACGCCTACTCCAGCCGTGAAGAACGCATTATCCTCAAAATGCATTCAATGATTAAATCCGGATGACAAACTATACTTCATGATTGTATCATTAAACGAGCTTACGGTACTAATTAGCAATATTATTGCATGGGTGGCGCTGAGAATGATATGAGGAATTATACAGATTGGAGATAGTCAGCGCCAGCTTGTAAAAAAATGAATTAGCAGGGGTATTTATCTAAATTTCTTGATTGATTGATTGATTGATTGATTTATTCTTACTCTAGACTAAGCTGAAGGTACAAGCCCCCACGACAAGACCTCCCTTGAATCCCAAGTTTAAATTGCACAGTACCTTATCTCCTAAACAAGACAAAAACAAAAAGTAGTAGGAGACTAGTATTTGTCTTCATTTCCTGATTTTTATTTATTTATTCTTTCGTTAGACCAAGCTGGAGGTACAAGCCCCCACAACCAGAACTCCCTCGTATTCAACGTTTAAATTGCACAGTACGTACCGCATCTCCTAAACGTTAGGAGCGCCGTTATTTCAATTTGGAGCCGGGCGATGCTGATCATCTTTTCCGCTTCGTCACAGGACGCCTTTTCTGCCGCCAGTTTGCCCTGTCCGTGCATGTGTTTAAAATTCTACTCGTTAAAACCCTGCTTTCAGTCCTATTACCAATGATTAATTGGATCCGGATGACACTGTCTAAAGACAAAATCCACAGCTGTTGTACGATGTTATAATCTCAAACATGTAGTCAGAGGGGTAGATCGGCCGGAGCGAGGCCCCCTTTAGTGTTCGCTGTTATTGAGCCTTTATCGGCATCTCCTGTTGGGGATTTTCTAATTTGTTAAATGTGCATTTCAAGATATTATTTATACTTTATTTATGCCTTTTGTACACTGTATATTTATTATTTATAAGGAGTTAATAAAATCAGCTCGATAACAATAATTCCCATACTAAATCGGAGCTATTTTTTTACTCAAGCTACCATTAACAGCTTAATTTTAACTACACATCTCCCCATGTAAGGAAGACTGCAGAGCAGGCTCATTCTTCTTCTTTTTTTTTGACGAAAGCACGACCCAGAGGTACATTGATCGCGGCCGCCATCATGAAAGCCTTAGTCCCTTTGAATCATTTTTTGACTCGCCCCTACTCTCTGTCAGTTTCAACGTCCAAATCGTTTGCACTACGCTGCAAATCAAACAAACAAATCGTTTACAAGCAAACAAATCGTTTCCACTACGTCTACGTACATGTAAGGGGATTCGGATTCCAGAATCCGGAAAATATTTGCTTGTGGAATCCAGATTCCATAATACAGCTCAAGGAATCCGGAATCCTACTAGAGATTGGAATTCAAAATCCAAATCCCACTGACAAAGACTGGAATCCAGTACCTGGAATCCAGAATCCAAGACAGTCTTGGATTCTCTCACATAGGGCGAAACACAGTCTTTCATTTAATTCATGATCTACCTCACATACTCACATTTTCATATTAACACGAAAACGTAACATCGACATTTAACCTATCGATACTTGTGTCACTTATAGTACATTCCACTTACACCACTATTTTACAAACTGTTGTGTGATGAACTACGTTGAACTTCAGCATATGGAAAAATTTTGTATCCGGGTAAGCACTGCCTGGAACTTGGCCATTATGGCTTGTGGATTACCGCAAAAGCGCGAAAAGGGAAAAAAAAGTAGTCTTATAGTGGGCGTCACCTCTCCCTTTCCCCTCTTTCTCCTTTCCCTTTTGAGGTCTGCCACACTGACGCTGATAGCCTAGGGGACAGGCGATTGGTTCGCGTTTTTCAGGCGAGCAGAGGCAAGCGCGAACTAAGCGAGGGACGCAAAAACGCGAACAAATAGGGATTTGTCGGTCAAGAGAACGTCTGTGTGGGAGGCTAGCCACGCAGGCAACCGTTATAAAGGGCGCTTTCCATTTGGGAAAAATACCGGGAAATTTTGGTGGGAGCAAAAGTGGAATTTCCGATTGGTAAAACGTTGTTCCATTTGGTTGTAAACCCCGGTACGTCGCAGTGCCCGACAGATTTTCATACTGTGGACCTGGAACTGGTACAAACTACGAGAAACGAGAAAATGGAACGCGAAATTCCTTTCGGAAATTCCAACCGAGAAAACGGGCCCACCTTTTTAGATTTTCCACTTTTTCTGGGAATTTTCCAGTGGGAAGAACCGACGAAACGTGTTCGATTTACCGCCGAACCGGAAATCCGAAAATTTTGACTAAATGGAAAGCGCCCCAAAACACCTCTCCTTGTTCCCCCTCTCCTTGCAATCTCCATGCTAGCCTGTTCCAAGCGTTCAGATAGTGGAGAGCGGTGCGAAGTGAAGATAGCGACGAAAAGTAGAGGGGGACTGGGGAGAGAGGTGCGGGAGTGCATTCCGGTATACCAGATCCTGGTATACCCTCTGATTGGTTGATTTTGACAGTTTTTGTCAACAGTGGAGCGTCTTCGATCACAGCGAGAAATGCGATATGGCGATGATGACAGACTCTACGTCCCGTCCAGAATTCGAGCTCGCAACAAACACAGAGCTGAGTGACTTTCCAAACGTGGAGGCTAAAACGCGAAGAGCAAAGGAACTGTTTAAAACACGTAGTCGGCAGGATAGATGTCTTCGCAATTTCACCGACTGGCTTTGGAAAAAGACTTATTTTCCAGCTTTTTCCTCGAATAAAGCGTGCGTTGGAATGAAGGCAGGATAGAATATCATTTACGATTGTTGTGGTAACTCCGTTGATTGCCATCATGAAAGACCAAGAGGAACATTTGAACAAAATCGGAGTAGCGGCGGCAATGATGGGAGAAGATGTGGATGAAGCCGTTAAGAGTGGAAGCTGTGAAATTGTATGATCCTTATAAATTCACTCAAAGGCGTACTGCTGTCACAAATCGTGGTTGTCTAAGGAATGGACAAAAGGACTTCAAAGGAAAGCTTGGAAAGCAAGTTGTAGCTATCGCTATTGACGAGGTCCACTCAATCATCGAGTAGTAAATTTTCCCTTCGTTTGTTGGGCATTTTCATTGCTCGAGTTAACGATCTGTATTGAAACGGCTTTCTATGGAAATGAGCGATATTTGTTTGTCACTTGATTCATAATTTTTTTGTCACGTACACGCTGAAATCATGTTTTCAAGCCGTAAATAAATTACTTATCCCGCTCTCTTTTGTCTGAAAGTCTTACATTAGGTTTTTAGTAAGATTATGTACACATAATATTAATTTTGATGTGAGAAATTTTGATTTATTCCTAAGAACAATAATAAATGTATGGGGCTGTAGCATCAGTCTTAATTGACAAGTGAAGACCACCTACAGCCGACGCGGTCTGAGTGGGCGGATGAGTCTATTTAAAACAAATCTAACAGGCGTTCCCTCTCTCACCTCTCCTCCTCCCTCGCTTTTATTTTTTCGCGCTCCTTTTTTCTTCGCACCGCTCCCCACTATCTGAACGCCTGGAACAGGCTATCTCCATGCAGAAATAACTGTCCTCTAGAATCATTCGATGTGGTCGTTCCACGTGTATAGAGTGTATCTCCGCTGACCTAAAAGATAGTGTCTTCATAAAGATGCGCCGGTGGAGGTGGCGACGATCGGACGATCTATGACATGGCAAATATTCTATTGCTTCACTTTCAGAAATCGAGCTTCCAACTTAGACGCCTACCATCCAATTTTTAAGAGACAAAAACATGTCCCAAGACATTGAAGTACGTAAAAGATATGAAATGTCCAAAGAATCTAGTCCAGATAAAGAGGAAATGACCTTTTCCTCAAGCGAGACCATGAAAACCTCTGTGGAGTTAACGCTCAATCGCAAACGAAAATGGCTTATTTTTAACACTCATTTAAACGCTGCCATCTATTCATCCTGTTTCTGGGTTCAGATCGGAGTGCTGCCGGTAAGTCTGTTTATATTCACAAAGTAGCATCCGCCACCCTGAATGGAAGGTCTGATAAAACTCTGCATCAACATATTTAGCCCAATAAATTTATAAACCTGAGGCTTTGAGATCGACAAATCAGATTCCAAAGTTGAAATCTTTTTATCTTTCGGAAATTTGTAAAATACAGTGCATGGCTTGAATTGAAAGGAGGTGTTGTTTCTTTCAAAGTTTT
Source organism: Porites lutea (assembly GCF_958299795.1). Classification (NCBI taxonomy): domain Eukaryota; kingdom Metazoa; phylum Cnidaria; class Anthozoa; order Scleractinia; family Poritidae; genus Porites; species Porites lutea. Next base: position 11,869,530 of record NC_133208.1, on the reverse strand, counting down.
TATTGATCATTACGTAACCGTTAACCGCGGAAAGTATACTGAACACTGGGCACACAACACAGGTTGTTGCTTTGAAAGACAGCACCTCTGCTCTCTTTTCTTGGAGTTCGCCTTCTCTTGTCTTGACTTGTGAGCACTTTCTTGGAGTCAGAAACAACTGTTACGTCTTTTGACCTATCACATAGCAGAAATTGAACCCAAACCACTTACCACTTACCACTTGGAGAATAGTTTGTTGACACATTTACACCTCAACCGCCCGCCCCCCTACCCCCAGTTAAACTGGTAGTATGGATCCACATCTCATGTATCCTGCCTAACCACAGGTGGCCCATTAAGCTCAATTTAGCACACAATGGGCAATTATAAACACAGTGCATGTGAGGTATTGTGTTCTAATAGTTGGTTCAAAGATTAGAGAGGTTTGTATGCAATCACAACCAGATTGAATTTAACAGAAGCAAACATGTTTATTTATGAGAAATGTTGACTTACCATCTTTTTCGACGTTGTATTACTTGTCATTTCTGCTTTGTAACCTGGTTTCTGTCTATGTCAACGATTTACCGTAAAATTCCGAAAATAAGCCCCTCCATGTATAAGCCCCTCCAAATATAAGACCCCCAAACTGGTAACGTAAAAAACCCTCCGTTAAATCGCCCCTCCAAATATAGTGAAGGCCCCCGGGGGCTTGTACTCGGAAAATTGCCCTCAAATACAAAGTAAAACAAAGCAAAAGCGGTAAATTTACTTCCAACCATAAGGCTAGCCCAATTGACTTTGAGATGCAAATTTCCCTCCGTAGATAAGCCCCTTTGAATATAAGCCCTTCCAGAAATAGGCCCCTCAAAAAGGGCCTTTGAAAAATATAAGCCCCAGGGCTTATTTTTGGAATTTTATGGTATCTTCCCCTGCGTTGCCACTGCTAAAGGAAAGGACAAGGCATAACATCAAGGTCCGAGATGCCCACCGCTACCCCAAAAATAACTAGAGCAATAATAATAGAAGATGATATAAACAGTTTTAATCTAGGTAGTAAGTGAGAAAGATGTAACTGATTTTTATGCGCCACTAAGCGTGAGATAAAGAAAAATCTTTAATTCTGACAAGGTTCAAACCTTTAACTTGGTAAGCACCAGGCTCCAGTCTTTCAAAAGGTGGATAATGCTATCCACTGGATAAATCACTGTCCACTGGAGAGTGCAATAATATTAGTTTCCCTTGTTAGTTATTTATCCTGTGGATAGCTCTATCAAACTTTTAAACAACTGTGGTCAGGTGTGTTCAATATCCACTGAACTGTACTGAGAGATTCATAGAGAGCAAGGCTGTATAGTAGGTTCATGTATAAAATGCATCCTGTGGTAATCTTGAGCAGCATGAAACCCATATACTATATTGCTGGTTTTCAGTGTCACGCTATTCAAAATAGATCAAAATAAAAATCAAAACTGTTCAATAGATGAAGTCCAGAATCTGGGAAATGAAAGGAGGTACATGTACAAAGACCATATACGAGATATCTGAAGAAAATAATATTTTACCCAAACTTATAGAGATTTGTATGGAGACGCCATGCTGGTGCTCACCTGGATGAGCTCCAACATTGTGGACGGAAACCAACAGAAACATCTGTTACCGAGTTTTGCTACAAGAGCGAGTAAATTTATTCTTCGAGAAACTCATAAACATTAAAGTAATACTTTTTCTAATACACGAACTGTTTAGATAGCAAAATTTCCTGAAATAAGTAATTTTTTTTAACCTACATGACAGCTCTCTTGACTGTCATGTAAATGCCGCGTCACGCAAAAGTTTAGAAATTCAAGCGTGCTCTTTTCACAAAACCAAGAACCCTTTTGAAGCAAAAATTTGTATGAAAATTAGTTTTCAGCTGCTCTAATACATCGTGAAAGTAAAATCTCGGTAGGATCGATTGTTTTTTAGTTTGAATTTTAGTGACATCATGTGAAAACCAACAATATGTAGTTCCTGTCAATAGTGAGCTGGTAGAATTCTGTTCTGAAATGCTGGTAGTTTTGAAGCCTTAACAGCAGCCTAGATCCTGAATCACTACTTGTAGAATAATGAGAGGTTAGGAAGTGCAGGTGAGATCAATAGGAACATTCTTGCTCCAATGCTGTGTCGCTAAAGTTTCATACAACAGGAGGTCAAATTGTGTGTGATCAGATTAAAAGTGACAGAAGGTCCAAACGTGCATGGTAACATTTTAGTTCAATGTATCCATTAATTTTTAGTGAAAGTTCGAACAAATATTGGCTGGATATGTGCTGCCCATGCTTAATAGCAAGTTCCTGGGATGGAGATTTAAAATCGTTGTGGGCTCCATTGGTTGCCTGTAATTTTTATTAGCTAAATTCTGTTTCTGTATTATTTCAGTATTTATCCAAGAAGCTTGGAGCAGACCCAGTGGTGTTTGGATATCTTCAAACTACTTTTGCTGTAGTTCAGCTTTGTGGTGGTCCCATATTCGGAAGATTTGGCGATCTTTTTGGAAGTAGAGCAGCTCTTGTTTTATCATTTGCTGCAGCAGCTGTCAGCTACTCTATTCTTGGGTTGGCATCAACTGTCTCCATGCTGTTTCTATCAAGGCTTCCATCTGTGTTTATGCATGCAATGCAAGGTTAGTACTGAACGATATCAAATGATAAAATGTGTTTTAGAACCTGAATTGTGTGGTTCCAGAAAATACCCTAAGGGTTTTTGGTTTAAACCCTTCTTCCCTCTTAAAAACATTTGTCTTCTAAGACCCCCCCCCTCCCCCTTAAGAGTTTGTATTGACCCTCTATGGGGTAGTTATATGGATATTGTGTGGAAGAGTACATTTTATTTAAAATAAAGAGTGACAATGAACAAAAATATTTACACAGTGCTCGAAACTAACGGTCGTTCACTCGTCTAAAACGAGTAAAATTAGCCAAAAAACAATTAGAATTTTGAGTTAGTCGTTCTCATGGACGAGTGGACGTTTTAGCCTGTGGATCTTGGTTTCACATTTGTTAAATCAGCAGGTAATATTATAAAATTGTTCTTTTAATCACGTTGTTTATGCTCAAACTTTCCGCATTTACACTCGCCATTTTGAAAACAGTGAGTGAATGGGCCGGGTTTGGTTCTCAGTCCACTCTCAGTCGACTTTGCTGCAAATTGAACATTATGCAAACGTTATGCAACTCCGAAAAACGTTGTGAAAATGGCGGCCTCTTGCGCTGTGACTTTGTTACGCTATTTCAAAAGGGGCAGGGAAGATGAAGAAAGGAAAGATGAAGAAAACGCTAGTAATACAGGTGATTTTCAGCCAACAAGAGTGGAAAAGGCAAACAAGGATAGAGACTTCAAACCAGCTTGGAAAAGGATTTTGTGTGGTTTATAGTTTACAAGGAAACCGAAGGGAAAAATGTTTTGCAAGAATTGTGTAAATTTTCCAAACAGTAAAAACGAAAATTCGTCTTTCCGCAAAGGAAGCAATGAATAATATCTTATAGCCAAAGAAACTCAAGATAAAAGATTATACTTTTCATTAGTGTTTATTACTACAATTTAAAAAGTGAGTCATGCTTTACTATGAGTTTTTAATGTGTGAATTACATGTTTGTAGCCAGATGATGGATGGTAGACAGGACTAGTAGAATTGCCTTCAGGACTAGTAGATGCCACCCACTACTAGTCCCAGGACAACTGTCTAAAAAAGTTAGTTTCGAGCACTGTTACATCTCCACACTTTTATAATATTTTTGAAGGAAGAATATTTTTGAAAACAAAAAATTACAATAAATTATTATAATATATTATTTCATATTGATTAACTTTCAGGATCACAAATGGTTGTAACAGATATCTCAGATAAAGATGGTAAGAACATTAAATATATTGTGTTTGAACAAAGGAATTTGATACTGCATAAAAGGATAAAATTAATAACTGATCAACTAATCAGGTAATCAGTCAGTAAGGTGATACCTCTGACAGTCAGTCATTTCAATTGATAACTCAGTCAAAGTGTATGTGGGGAAGGTGTCTAGACAAACTGAGAGAGCTGCAAGCAAGTTTTAAAGGTAACAATAACAACCCTGTGAGCAGCAACCACTAGGCACCAGCCATCACACTGAGAAGCTTAGGGGAGAGTTTCACTTAGGGACTGTTTTTATGATAGGAATGACTTTCAGAATGAAGTTTGTACTACATCCATGTGATAAAATCAACTGGCTCAGCCTAATAACACATTCTGGTTTGCGTGGTTTTTGGCGTGAGATCAGATACGCATGCGGCACTCATCTCTGGCCAGATTGCACAATTTGCAATTTTCAATCCAGAGCAAAGTATTTTCAGTTTACACGACACCAGAATGAAATTTCATACTAGAATGAGAATTTTCATTCTGCATGAAAGCTGGAGTGAACTCATTCTGGAATGACTTTTACGGGAACAAAATTTCGTCTCAATATCATGTGAACAGATGCAAACAGTTTCCTATACACTTAACAAAACCCATTCAGAGGAAAGGAAGGGGTGGGAACAAAAACGGCGAAAAATGACTGAATGCAAAGGCAACTTGAACAAAATGTTTGACCTCAATAAAGGCATTGTTAAGTTACTAGAACTATTCCCATCCATCCCTCCCTCCCTCCCATGCTCCCCCTGTCCTTCTGTTGGTCCATCCGTCCTTCTGTCCATCTGTTGGTTGGTCAGTTGGTCGGCTGGTTGGTCAGTCAGTCAGTTAAGTCAAGTCATGAGTTAGTGGGTCAAGTCGATTAGTCAGTCAAGATGCCATATATTTAGTTTACTTTGATTCTTGAGATGGTCAGTGTTTATTTGCTAATTTCTGTATTTCATGTTGATTTTTACTAACAGGTCGTGCAGATGCGCTTGGAAAGCTAGGGGTGTCTTATGCAATTGGTATGGTGATTGGACCATTCATTGGTGGCCTTATTACAAAGAATTATGGAGAGCAGTCTGCAGCATTCTTTGCAGCATTTTTCTCTTGTCTGAGTATCATCCTTGCCTTTTCTTTCATCCCTGGAAACACTAAAGCAATGTCAAAAGAAGAGAAACCTGCCGCTGATGACACAATACAAACTGGTGAGTCTGTCCCTGTTGCTAGAAGGTGATATCCTTAGACTTGAAGCAGTCTGTTGTTTTTCTCTTCAAAGTTACTTCTGGCATAACCTATATGCACTTGAGTGACCAAATCTGTTGCATGTTAAGAGATACTTATACCTATTATTTGTCTCATCTTTCAGAAAACACTGAGAAGAAGGATGGTGGGGTATTTAGTGTGAAGAAAATCCTACACCTTCTAAAGATTCCAACAGTGTTTTTCTTAATAGTAGTGAAAGTAATTACCGGGATACCATTTGGGATTTTTCAGTCCATGTTCTCATTGGTGTCTATGGAATTTTTTAAGCTGGAACCTCAGCAGAATGGCTTTGTCATGTCGTATGTTGGTGGCCTTTCAATAGTAAGTTACTTGTAGTTATTTTAAAAGCAGACATATAATTTTGAATTTGACAAAAGTAATTCAGACTTTTGAAGCCGAAAATTGAAGACATCATAGAAACATTTCAAAGGGTTTAATAGTCTGAATTTGAAGAAACCATGAAATCAGTGCATGCAAAGAATTTTACTTTCTTGCCTGATACATGGATGTAATTTTTTTACATTTTTTAGGCTAACCTAAATGCATCATAAAGAGTGTTTAATTTACTGAACTGTTGAAGCTGCCTATACCCAAAAGCCCACATCCTGGAAGACGTTTGGTCCGACCGGCTTGCCCCGCGGCTTCCATCTCAAAATTTACTTTCAGGTTTATATGCTCTGATCTTTGCAAACAACTAATTTTGTCACTGGTTTGAACGATCTTATCCTACCTGAATTGAAAGGTCTGCTGTGAGGACGATTATGATACGGGAATTTGGGAGGGAAGAGATGATTTGGAGTGGGTATTTCTTTCTTGTGTTTCTACAATTGCAGACGTACAGAACTGTGCTTCTTACATGCAGTTGCCTGTCAAAGTTAAAAAACATGTTATGTTTTACAAAAATGTTGATCAAGAAGTTAATCATGTTTTTTATATTGTTTTAAATGTACTAGATTGTACAAGGTCTTATTGTTGGTGTGTTGTCTAGACGATTCAGTGAAGCTGTGCTTTTAAGAAGTTCTATCTGCGTGATTGCATTAGCTTATGCACTTTTGGTGAGGAAGTTGTAGATACTTATTGTTTTAGTTGGCGGGCTAGTTTAACAGTTATTAAATCATCTCATAGTCTGTTGTCTTTTACAATGTAAGATAGCTCTCACCAAAGTTTTAAGAGAGGTGAGTACTCCCAGAAACACATGCTGCCTGTTTTAGGAATGCCTTTTTGTATTTTTTTGCGTAGTCATCAGTACTATAGTACACCAGTAGCCAAATACCCAAACGTAACCAGACAATACCTTGACTCGATTAATGTCTACAGTATTTCTAGGAGTAATCGCCGGACAACTTAGATGGCTAAGCACTGACTTCAATAGAGTGTACCAACGGCTATAGCGAATAAAGCGGTGATAACTAGCGTACTTGCGTATAGTTGAATGTAGTACTGATAACTAGCGTTCTAACGTACTAGCGTACCATTTTTTACTGACTAGCGAATAAAGCGGTGATAACTTGCGTACTAGCGTACTAGTTAACAACGACTTGTAAAAAATTGTCCCAACAACTGGGATGACCAGCTTACCAACGTACTAGCGAATACAGCACTGATAACTAGCGTTCTAACGTACTAGCCCACATTTTTTTTACGGACTATAAAATGACTCAACAACTGGGATGACCAGTACAGTAGAACCCGGGAAACTCAAACTCTGAAGGGAAACAAGAAACAGTTTGAGTTAGCGAGGGGTTGAGTTTTTGGGGTCGACTGCAATTTTCGGTGTAAAAAATTGATAGTTACTGATTTTTCAGAACTTCCGGGAGTACATATAGTGCTACTGCAGTGCAAGTCTAACTTATTTTATTACAAACGGTAACATGAATAGGAATTTTTATGACAAAACTTGATCTGTTCATTGCACCAAATGGAGACCGAGTACCGAGTAGAGAAACAAGAGCCAGAATTTTACTTATCAGGCTAATTTTCAGTAACTTTGATCAAGGGAAAGGAAATTTAGTTTGAGTTAGTGAGGAATTCGAGTTATCTGAGTTCGAGTGAACCGAGTAAAATGACTGAAAAGTGGGGTGAAATCCAAGGGAAATTGGACTTAGTTTAAGTTAGCGGGGAGTTCGAGTTATCGGGGTTCTAACTTGCACGATGAAAGATCTTCGGTTCAAAGCTGTGAAACCCCCAAAGCAGTTAATGGGACTTCAACCTCTTAATATGACAGTTCATTTAATTAGTTTGCTTTTATTTCCTTGTCATCTGTAATTCAAAACATTACAACATGTACTGTCAAGCATATTGTGTGTTGAAATATTGACGTATTTCTGTTCTCTTATTAGTACATGGTGACAGATATCTACCAGTTTTGTGTCGTCATTATACCAATGGTGGTAGGCGGAACTACATTAAATGTCATCACAACCTCAGCTATGACAAAGAGTGTCGTCATCAAGGAAACTGGTGCAGTATTGGGACTCTCCATGGCAACCAACTCACTAATAAGAACTGTCTCCCCCACCCTGGGGAGTATTATGTACAAGCATTATGGATGGCCTTCCTTTGGTCTTCTTGGACTTGTAGTCAATGCTGCTGTGGCTGTGTTTTTATTTATTCATGGGAAGGAGACATTCTGAATGTAGTTGTAAAAATAGACAAAAGAAGGATACAGGTTTATTTATTAAATGAAAGGTCAATGTGATCTATATGCGCTGAAGTCATAAGAACCTGAAAAAAGTAAGCCACAAAAAAATCAGGCTTCCTTTTTGCTTTCACCATATATACATAACACACTGCATAATACTACGCAATGTATTATGTAAACATGTAATTATTTCTGTAAAGGAATAAAAACAGACGCAGTAGTGCATCCCATTTGCCATAGTATGTGTGTGTGTAGACTGGCTGTTTAAAATATACATTTCTTCACTTTAGATTACGGTTATCTTTATTTATTATTTTTTAAATCCCATTTCCCCCTATACTGTTTAAAGTAAAATGGCTTGATTTAAGGCTGGTTTGTTATCCACTGTTATCCACTTGAGTGTAAACATCAAAAATAACGTCGAAAAATACACGACTTTGTTGTTGTTTTTTCTTTCTATAAAGTCCGGGCGGCCATGCGATTTCCTTCTAAATAAAACCTTGGGTTGCATTTGGGTTGCCCCACCTGTCAATTGAGTTATTTTACATTGGTATGCCTGTGGTGCGGTCGGGCGGGCGTACGGTCACGTGACTACCAAAATTTCTCGGATGCATGGGTTACCAAATTTTCTTACCCACGGTGCTCCGCTTCGCGCGCGAGAGAGCTCCGCTATAATTGCTTCACGTCGCTGTTGGACATTGAACGAAAATTCTTTTGTCTTTGTATTAAAAAACGGGGATAGCGAAGCATTGTAAAGACACCTTTACTATTCTGCAATTTCTCAGTTAACATTTTGCGTATTGAACACCTATACATCGCCGTTCACACTTACGTGATCCACGTTCAACATTTTAAGACTAACTGACCTGATAATTGTGAAGGCACGGTCTCCCAGGAGATGTGAGTGTACCGCGACGCGCGCTCAGGAGGGTCCACTGAAGCTCACTGACAAGAGACAAGAGACGTTCTCTGAAGCGCAAGGAAAATTGACGAAAATTACTTCTTCTTGGCATTCAGACGGGTGATAAATTAGCCAAACCACCGTTCTTTGTCGCTTATTCACGGCTTTGCCGGCACTGTCGCAATTTGGCCGAGGGAGGTTGTCTCTTGTCGCGATTTCATTTTTACGCTCTGTCGCTACTTTTTAGGTCATGTCATTTTGTCGGAATTTACCCCGGCAGGGCCTGAGAAAAACAACTCTTGCCACCAAGTCACGCTTGAGTGGTTTTCCATACAACTCCTTGTAAATTCTAAAATTTTTAAACTGTCGTTAAATCTTTCCCTTACGCATTTAAGGGCTCAAAGTGTCTGTTATGAATTAAAAGGAGATTTGAGGCCCGTAATGCTTAAGGAAATATTTCACGACCGTTTGAAAATTTCGAAATTGACAAGGATTTGTATGGAAAACAATTCAAACGTGACTGAAAGGGTAGCCTGTTCCAGGCACCGAGATGGTTGGGCCCGCTGAATCGAGAAAGAGCGAAGAGGAAAGTAAAACGGGAGGAAACCTTTTCCCGCCCCGCCAACTTTTCGCGTGCCTTTTTCTTTCGCGTCTTCCAGCCTGGAACAGGCTACTGGAAGGGTGGCAACAGTTTTTTGTCTTATACAAATCCTTCTAATTTTCCGCGGCCATTGCGATCGCTACTTTTGAAATTCACGTGTTATCTAATTTTGATATGCTCTTGCAGCTTGTGCTAACAAAATTTTCCAAAAACGAACTGCTTTCGTGTTTACCGAAAGTTGATCACGTGATCAACTAATGCGTGAGGCCTATTGACGTCATCAAACTTCTTCCAAATTTGGTTGACAGTAGCTGGTTATGAAGAATTATGTGTGGGACTTTAGCCAACCAGAGATAGAGAAATATTTTGAATGAATTAATGAATGAATAATAGTAATAATAAGAATGATGATGATGATGATGATGATAAAAATTAAGATCCTCTGTTTTCTTTATAGAGATTGTCAAGTGTAGTATTAAAATAATGGGGGAATTATTTTATTTCCCAGGGGACAGGCCACTGCTAGCTGTGAAAACAATTTGGGAGGCAAAAGTACTGAAGTGTTGATTTGGAAGACTAAGTGTCCTTCTGGAAAATTCAAGCTATGTCCCTGATGTTAAAGTACCCACACAAATGAATCTTGTTCACTGTGAATGAATGTTGATGCAAATCACTGAATGAGGCATTGTGAGTCTGCTATAGTTTATCTGGAAGTCCACAGCTGACATTGGTTGCTGGCAAAATAAACAGGTCGCATAATGTTTCCAGAAAGTGCAGGCTGCCATGGAATAAGGCACATAATGAATGAAAACAAATCTTGAACACTCAGAACTAGAACACACAGCACATAATTTTCTTCCAATGTTACATGTTTAATGGTTAAATAATATTAAAATAAATAAACAGATAAATATTACATTAAAAATTATGTACACTGTTGACCATTGACTGACTACTAACTGTGTGTTGCTCCTATATAAACTTCAATCACAGGAGGTGGCATAGTCGAGCGGTTAGGGCACTGGACTTGTAATTTGGAGGCCCTGAGTTCAAGTCCTGCTGTGACTGCTAGCTGGATTTGTTCTTGATAGCCAACTGGTTTGCCTCCTACTGGTTGGGATTTTTAACCATGTTATGTTTCATTTAAATTATTTGTTTCATTATCCCTCAAAAGCCCCATAAGGCAAGAGGATAATTACAGTATTACTATTATTAATAATCAGTATCATCTGCTAATAACAGGGATGCCTTTAGAGGGTCCTGGGCTGCCTGTAACCTGCCCCTTGTGAGATATATATATCTATAACATGTTTTTTCAGTGGCATTTGAAAGCATTTTTTGACAATTATGCCCAAAACGTATTTACAAAGCACCATGAACACAAAGATAAAGTTGGGTATGGCAACGGTAAACACCCTCTATGGCAGAGTGATTGGCATTGATGAGACCATCACCGTCTCTGAAACTCATCATCCACACGTTTTGACTGATAAGTTGTGAGACTTAAGAATAGATCTCATCTCATGTTTAATGATCATTAACTAATGCTGATTTTTGTGTCAATAGTGAGGCAGGAAGAGTAAGTGCCAACATCAGAAAAGGCATGCAAAGGGACTGGCAATTTTACACCTTGTGATAGCACAAGACCTAGCGGCGATTTCGACTGCTTGAAAAAGTTTTCCTCGCATTGTAGCGACCACCACTTGCATGCAATGCTAATGCCCTCTGTTTTGGAGGTGCTGGTCTATTTAGTGTGTTTTGACATTTAGGAATGTGTCTCTCTGCCACATCAGGTGCAAAGCGGCGTGTACAGAATCTGCAGAACACGTAGTCTGGATTCTCACTTGGGACAGGGGGAGGTAAATCAGATGCTTTTCCACCCTTCTTCATGTGTTCTGTTACTCTTTTGGCATCTCTGATGGCATTTATGAATTCCGCTGTGGAGTACAACCAACATTGCAAATTGTTATACTGTGACTACTATAACTGGAGCCACCTTGACAAAGTTGACCAATCAGTTAAGAGAAAAATAACAAAACATTTCGAGAAAGTTGGTCATCATCATAATTACCATGAAGAGAAATAAACAACAAGAATTAAAATCAAGCAATTACAACCTACAGATGTGACCTTTTCAACCCACTTAAGAAAATGTTAGTAATAAATTTTTTGAATTGAAGTCGCATGTTATTGCAAAGCGCAGCAATTGTACATAACATTGTAGTGAAGAAACTGCTGGTAGACAAAAAAATAACAGCTCGTGTCAAATAAAATTTGTTTGACATGAGCTGTTATTTTTCAGTTATTTTTAATATATGTCTCCAGGGTGTTGTATGTAAAGTTTCGAATACTGGTGAAACGTTTTGCTTTCTTGAAAATGTGGTGCTTCAAGTAACTTATTGTTTTCTTACGAGCTGCTGATTGGCCTACAACCAACTTTTTCGGAATGTATTGGTATTTTCCTGTAATCTGATTGGTCAACTTTTTCTGAGTGGCCCCAGTTACAGTATTTGTATAGGTTATACCACCACCCACAAAGGTTTTGTAATTTTCACATGTAGGTATTTCAAAATAAGCTGAAATACCACTGCTCTAAGCCAATCAAATTGCAGAAATTTCTCATGTAGTAGTATAAGCACTTTTACACTGAAGTACTAATAATAATGTTATACCTCCCAAGTCAAGTACATTAATAATATTCTGTGGGCAAGAATGTGTCACATTCTGTGTGTCAAAACTTCACAACTCCTAAAGGGAAAAAATCACTAACTCATTTTAAGTAATTTTATTTAAAGATTTTTTTTTATCTTTAGGTTGGGAAGGTATAACAAAACACTCAATAACTGACCCTGTGGGAAACAACTCATTTTGACTCTGAAGATGACTACTGCACAGGTTGTCGGAACGTCAGTTACTATCAACAACAACAGTCCTATTCAGGACTACGTTCACCTGGACCATACTCGACCTACTTATGAAATGACTCCTGGGTTCAAACCTTTCACAGTAGTAATATCCTTTATACATCATCAAGAGAAAAGGTTATGAGAATTAATAATGTGATCACCAAAGGGAAAATACTTTGATCTCTTATAATTAAATTCGCTCTTCACTCAGTCTTTAAGGAAATGTATGGAGATCAGTCTGGAGAATTTGTATACAGATAATGGGGCTTTTAGCACTTTAAGGTTTAAAGCTTGCATCCAAACCTCCAGACTACAAAGATCAAATACTCTCCATATACATGCATTGAACTAAAAGGCTGCCATCAAAAGTAAAAGCTGGAAGATAAAGGCAGTTCTTACCATGTTTTTGCCTCCAGTTTGATTTGGGTTTGGGCAGATCAGGCGCCTTCCTTGCTCCAAGTCTGTTGTACTTTGCTGCATCAGTTCCTTGTGTTCTCATTTTGGTGGAATCAAACACCTTCCGTTGTTTTCCACTCTTATTACAAATTGATTCGTGTTTTGCCAAGCGATCTGCTGCAAAGGATCTGCCACAATTATGACAAGGAACAAGACTGACGTGCTCTGTAGACTGTTCTGTTGGCTGGCTGTATGAAGCTGAAGAACTGTGCCTAGTATTATATGAAGGAGATGGTGTGCGTGCATTGGACATTGGCTTTAACCTGGATGGACGATTTGCAGAAGCTGCAGGAGGAGTAGATTTCTTGCCACTGCTTGGGGATGACTTGCTTTTTATGAAGGTTTTGTCCTTTTCTAGAGGCCCCACGTTGTGATTGTAGTCTTCATATTGGCCCAAAGGGCTCTGACGAAAATGCTGGCCTCCTTGTGTAGCACTCATTACACCAGGGGTGCTGAGTGGGGTCAGTCTTCTGCCTAAAGGGGTAATATTAAAATAATGCTGTAAATTGCTCTTTTCCCAAAGAAGGAATAAGAAAAAAAAACTATCATGAACTACCGTAAAATTCCGAATTTTCAAAGGCCCTTTTTGAGAGGCTTATATTCGGAGGGGCTTATCTCAGACAGAAACTTGCGTTTCAAAATTGATTGGGCTAGCCTTATAGTTGGAAGTAAATTTACCGTTTTTGCTTTGTTTTACTTTGTATTTGAGGGCAATTTTCCAAGTATAAGGCCCTGGGGGCTAATATTTGGAGGGGCGATTTAACGGAGGGTTTTTTGCGTTACCGGTTTGGGGGGCTTATATTTGGAGAGGCTTATACATGGAGGGGCTTATTTTCGGAATTTTACGGTATATTCAACTGACTTTTTCTGTCCCCCAACACCCCGCCCCCTTCCTGGCTCCCTTCCCCCCTCATTATTTCAATAAGTAAACACAAAGTAAGGCATTCCAGCCAACTCAGATCAGTTGTGTGTCACATGCCTTTGGATCAAAAAGGTCGAACTCACGCATACAGCTAGACAATTTCACATGCAAAACTCACAATAATTGTGAGTTTTGCTTATTCAATGACTATTAATGCTAAAAATTGAATTAAAATTTAGTTACAACAGTCCAGTGAATGGCACTGAATGTCACATTTGAATCCTCAGTAATAATCTAAGGCGTCATGATACCTTGCCTTGGTAGTCTTGGCAAGATATGGTTTACAAGATGGTGCAAAGATTGGGAGCTTTGCCACCCTCAAAAATCATTGCTGGAGATCTTTGGGAATCTTCTGTAGTGTTTGAAAGTCATTGGAACCTCTTTGAAACTTTTCAGAAGTAGTTAGATTTTTTTGGAAATTTGGAAAATATGTGTTTGAAAATCACAAGCATTTGACTTAGGAAAATGTACATTATACACTGTTCTCAAACTCGTTAATAATTCATGAAGAGGGATCAAGGAATATCACTTGTGTGTTTGATATAAATATTACTTCAAAATTGTTAGACGAATGCTGCAACATTATTTTGTTGATGAACAAATGTCTAACCTGCGAGGACCACTGGCTTTACTCTACAGAACTTTTTCCAAATTTAAAATAGAAAGGAAATGAGACATTCCCTTAACCCACCTGCTGAGTGTCTCAGAGGCATTGTCTTGCTTCCAGGTTTACATGACCTCATGTGAATTTCGAGCCTGTCTGGCAGAAACGTTCTACCACAATTTCTACATGGCACCAACTGCTTCTGTGATGACTCAAATGCCAGCTGGTTCATACGCTCCAAATCACTTCCATTGTGGCCTGATAAACTTGGTAAAATGTTGGGCTTGACTGGCGGTGGTCGCCGCAAGTGCTTTGGCAGCCTACTGTTCTCAAGTTCCCATTTCTTCATGCACTGTGGCTCATGAATGCTTATGGATTTTGTGCCGAATTCTCTTCCGCATATGAAGCAAACAACGGTCTTAGGTTTCCTAGGTGGTTGAGGGCTCCTCCGGCCATAATCCCCCGAGGGGGAAGACCCCTGTCGCCCTGATCCTAGCCTGGAAGGATCAAAGCTCTTAGAAGGCTTGAGAGGTTTGCCTGGCTTGCAACTTCGCTGATGCACTGGCAGCCGATCAGGATTAAATGTGCGGCCACAATTCTCGCAAGGAACAAGCTGACTTTGAGAAGCTTGGAATGCTATATCATTCATGGAATCCAACTGAGCTGCCCTTTCCCGCGGGTCACTGGATAATGGTGTGTTTCCCCATCCTGCGGGTCTCTGTGGCGGTTTACGGCGTAAATGCCGCGGTAATTGTGCATTTTCCATCTCCCATTTTTCCAGGCACTTTGGAATGTGCAGTGAAATTGACGTGGTTCCGTATAATCGTCCACAAATGTAGCAAACGACATGAGGGGGTCGTCGTTGCGGCATTTCTCTTTACTTGTCGATGTCCGTTATTCAACAATTGCGCAAGGCTCTGAACTGAAGATTACATTGACCATCAGAACTGACAGTTCACAAGCGGAGAAAGAAATCAGAAACGATTTACCCTTTTAACAACGCGGGCAAATGTTAAGCTTGTCTGAATTCTTCGTAGGTCATAGTTCGCGGGAAATCATGTTGCCGTATTTCTGAGCTTTCTTCTTCGCTACCGTTCCTCGCAGATCAGCAGTTTTTTCTTCCGTCCCTTTCAGCAAAATAGAAGATTCGTCGATCGTACGACGAAGGGTGAGAAAAGCAATTTTCAACTTGTCTTTACCTTGCACAAAGGCCAAAATGCAATTTGCAGTGCTACTTTCAAATGCAAAATAGCTTGCCTCATATCCAGGCAACGGGCATATGCAAAGTTCCAGACTATTCCATCGGAGCTTTAGGTTTGTTAGAAGGTAAGAGTATCTAGTAACAAAGCATCTTGAGCTATTTAAAAACAATTTCTTTCCATTTTTCTTTGAACAAAATTCGTAGAATCGATCCAAACGTCGTAACTTACCTCCAGCACAATTCTCTGGCTGCGGATCCTACGGATCGCGATCTGAGAAAAACTCGTTCCAGTCTTCCTCGACGCACACCTGCTTTTCGATGTGAGGTACGCAGCACGGACATGTCCGTACAGCCTGCGTTACAAAGCTTGCATGCGGACATCTCCTCCTATGCAAGAAATAGGAGACATCTGCGATTACCGCAGGCGTGTAAAAACTATTGACACTAGAAGAGTCAGTTTTATGCACAGCAGGAGAGCCTTGTGCCATGTTCAAAATTTTAAAATGAACACTGACCACACAACAGGTTCCATGTGGCCAACATGGTGCTGTCTTTTGTTTCACCCTTAATTATCATCGCGATCGCTCACAAAAACCAAAAAAGGTACATAACAGTGACAGATCCAGTCCTTCAGATAAGGGAGGGCGGTCATCCAGACACTGAGATAAGAGAGGGGAGGGGTGTTTCAGTTTGGTCTAAGAATAAGGGGGGCGGGCCCCCCGGGGCCTCTCCCCTGGATCCGCAACTGCATAATGTGATCCCCGAAAAATTATGCATTTATTTTACATTATCTTTAAATGCCAATCGTAGCAGTTTTCAAAAGACTATTAGTATTAAGAGAAAACTGTTAAAGGAGGTAACGGGGGAGAGGATACCAGAAACCCATAAGGGGTTTTCAACCCCTTATGAGTTTCTGAGGATACTCAACAAAGTTTTATACGGGGAGGCTCCGCCCCGAGGTCCAACCCCCGACCCTTTTATATGCCGTTTTTAAAAGAAAAGGTACACCTTTCGTACACCTTTTAATGACAAATTGTACCCCATAAGTTGCACTCCTTTTAACTGCTGTAAATGCACTGTTTTAAATATGAATAAACAACAGAACGTTTTCTCGACTTATCCACAGCAGGAGCCAATTACTAGTCCACAGACATAAAGGGCATATGTTAGCCCTTTTGGGCCTTTTACAGACCGCAATGTTAGATTTCCTTACTCTTCTGGTATACTTAAACTATTGAAATCCCTACCCCTTTTTTTAGCGAACAATCATTGCAAGGACTACTTGGACAAACAGCAGCGAAGGAAAGCCGGATCCTGTTGTTGATCTGGATCAGCAATATAGACTAACACTTAAAATTAAAGGCAAGGCTGATAGGACAGCTAAGAGTTGGTAATTTACTAATTTATTTGACCAATATTTCCTCACTAACGAACAACGACGCATCCGATACCACATCATAGTCTTGTTCACTTCAAATCTTCGTTTTAATACATGATCCAGTGCGATATATAATAAGTGACAGATTTTGAGAACACGGACGCTCCATAGAAAAAGCCTTAAATCAGGATCACTTTAGCCATCCCGGCCGCCGTTTCAGACCACTTCTATCTTCCAGATCATTTTATCAAGGACATAGAAATCATTCCGTTAGAACTAATTACTTCACACAGGAACAATATCCGTAAGGCCCGCAAAGGATTTTTAATTTCTAAAGGCAAAACACTTGACCCCGGGATGAACAGACGAGATAAAAACTTACTCTACCTTTATAGTAACCTCTTTAGTGTTCGTCTGTTGTATTTCTCCACTAATCACATTTTATTTTTATATTTTTGTATTAGTTTAAATACCGTAACCGTTTATTCTATTCTCACTTAGCTTTTCTAGCCTCTGATGAAGACTAGTTTTGTCTAGTCGAAATATTGGGCAAATAAATTTGTTAATTGCCAATCCTTAGCTGTCCGATAAGCCTTTCCTTGCCTCTAACCTGAAAAACTGTTCCCTCTCGGGTGGAGCCTCCCTATATAAGCCATTATAGAAAGTATCCCATGGGGGAAACAATTGGCTCTTGCACAGGCCTTTTCGAGGATGTCTAAGCTTTTCAAAACAGCTGATCGTATACTATTTTGGCGATCTTATAAATTTTGATTTAAAAAATTGCATTGCAGTATTTTGTAACCTTGCAAAATGCCAGCGTAGTAAATTGTAGCTCTAAATCAAATTTCTTTTGAAGCATTGCAAAGTCTGGGTGGACAGACACAGAGGATGATACCAGCCTCAAGCTTAGTGGATGGTGGATGGTGGTGGTGGTGGTTAGAGGAATTCAACAAAGTTTTATACGGGGCCGATGTGGATCCAACCTCTTGACCTTATAATATCATTTTTGCCGGGCATTTTTGGAAGAAAAGCTATTGTATACTTCTCATTTGAGAATGCTGCTACTCTCAAATTCCTGAAGAAGACAGCGTGTCTTTGCTGAACCCTTGGAATGAAGCTAATGACGATCATAAGGGAGAACATAATCAATTAAAAGTGTATAGCCATATAAAAGGTGTGTCTGTTCAAAAAAGCTCTTTTAAATACTCAAAAGACAGATTCCCCTACCTTTCCATGTACTTCAACTCGTGAAACTCTTTCCCTCAGGGGCACCCAATTAGAATAAAGTTCAAAACCACTTAAACATAGCATTGTTAAACGTATTTTAGCATTTAAACGGTAGATATATAGGCATATTTTTATCCCCTAAAAATTTTTCATCTGTTCGGATTTCCTAGCTGAAAGTCAAGTGATCCTTTTCGAAATTTTCAGCCAGAAAAAAGGCTCCCGAAAATTCTAGGCGACCTGTTTAGGGTAAAAATCCCTTAAAAATGGGCAAAAATATCATTTTTTAGATGTTGGAAAATCCTAGGAGAGGCAGGCAAGCAAGAAATCTTACAACAAATGTTCCGAAAATTCTAGATCTCAAGTCGTCTTCCGAACAGATATTTTCCGAAAATTGACGTTGGGTGCCCCTGTTCCCTTTAATATAATAAAACAGTCAAACCGCGCTTTAAGGACAACCGCTTAATATGAACATCTCATTATTACGGACAGTTTGCGGAAAGCCCTTACATTTTCTCTACATTCAGCCTGCTTAATACGGACACTTTCTAAGGCCCCCTCAATAGGGCCATTTATACGAGGAAAAATAAGACGCGTCTTACATAAGACGCGTCTTAAATAAGACGCGAACTGTACCATTTATACGAGCATATCTTATCTAATAAGACGCGTCTTATTTTAGACGAAATGTGCCGTTTATACGGAAAGTTCGCGTCTTATTTTTCCTCGTATAAATGGCCCTAATATGTCCGTATTAACGGAGTTTGATTGTACACTTAAAGCCTGAAGAAGTAAAAAGCCTTTGGGGGTAGCCCACATATATAGGACTTTATGGGGGTGTCCTTCCCCCAGGGACAAATTTGAAATTACCGTCAAACTTTGTGGTGAAGTACTTTTATTTTAATTTGTCTGAACCTACAATCTTGAACATAATAAAATGGAACAGCAAACCCCCACCCAAATCAAGGATGTGAAGCCACGCGAAAGCCAAAACGCGCCATTTTCCTATTTTGTCCAAGATTGTAGCATTTCATTCAGACCCAAAAGTGCCGTGGGAGTGAAAACCACACCAAAATAAATAACACTTCTTTACTTTTTTAAAATTCATGCTTTACTTTACAAATAATTTCTCAGTCTGGTGTTCACATTTTAAAACAGCAGTTATTTCAACCTTATATTGTAAACACAGCAATATCTGCAGCACATCACTTTCCGTAACAAATTAAAATAAGTCTAAGTTAATGAAGCTTACAATGTGTTACTATTAGGTTAAAAACACTTGATTTGCTAGTGTCTCAGTTTAGATCAGACTTTGTCTGATTTCTCAAAACGTCTTCAAAGTCTGTTCAGAGTCAGTCACACCTTAATAAAGTACTAAAGTGTGACGTCATAAAAATGAAATTTCTGAAATTATGGGATTTGTCAGGATATTCTGAAAGAACAATGCCCAAGAGGCCTATCTGCCAAAAATGAGCATTTCTGGGCAAATTGTCCCTGAGATCGTAGCCCAGTTATGCTTAGAAAACTCCATACAAACCCTTCTAAATTTTTTTTGGGTCGACCCAAAAAAAAATTAGAAGGGTTTGTATGGAGTTTTCTGAGTTTAACCGGCTAATATCTCAGAGACAATTTGCCCCGAAATGCTCATTTTTGGTAAGTAGGCCTCTTGGACATTGTTCTTTCAGAATATCCTGACGAATCCCATAATTTCAGAAATTTCGTTTTCATGACGTCATCACTTTAGTACTCTATACCTCTCATGCAACGCAGGACGTTAGAGAGGAGTGGGGTGATCATAATCAGTGGCAGATCCAGATGAACGAAATGGAACGAAGGGATGAACGAAAGGACCCGCATCAAAAAAACAAACTAAGAACTTTTAGGAAATTTAAACTTACCCATGACCACGAAAATTA
Organism: Porites lutea; assembly: GCF_958299795.1. Classification (NCBI taxonomy): domain Eukaryota; kingdom Metazoa; phylum Cnidaria; class Anthozoa; order Scleractinia; family Poritidae; genus Porites; species Porites lutea. The sequence goes on along the minus strand of NC_133208.1, from coordinate 11,849,622 downwards.
CCTCACAAATGTAAGAAACATCAATTATAGAGTAGCAATCACAAAGCTAAGATTAAGCAACCACAAACTAGCAATTGAAACTGGACGATACGTTAAACCCTATCAACCACCAGACCAAAGAACCTGTCCATTATGTAAAACTGGATTAGAAGACGAGGAGCATTTTTTGATGAATTGCATAGCCTATAGGGATCCTAGGAGAGAGCTGTTCAATACGCTAAAAAAGGAAACTAATCTTATTCTTGACTCTATGACTCCAAGCTCTGCCTTTGCAACGTTGATAAGTATGAAGCAAGGAGAGAAAACGCAAAAAATTGTGGATAAATACGTATATGATCGCTTCCGCGAAAGAGATAGACGCATTAAATATAACCTTGTTTAATAGTTGTATAAATTTTACAAATGTACACCTCTGTAATTATTGCGCGAAAATCTTTGTTATCGTTGTAAACACATGTGGGGGTTGGTAAAAATTGTTTTTTCGGCCCTTCGGGCCTCAGTTTGGTCTAATTATAAATATAAGCTTTACGACGCGCTTTACCGTTTTCTTTACTGATTTTGAGAAAAAAGGACTGTTTTGCAGTCTAGGAAAGGGGGGATGGGGGGGGGGGTGGGGTGGGGCTTGGGGGTGGGTTGGTGTCCTTCCGCTGGATCCACCAGTGGTAATTGCTTGAATAGAACTGAAGTCTATAACAGTAAAAAGGCTGGTTTTCATGTACATGTAGTCATGTGGACCAACTCAGCATCCGTATCATCCCAAAAGAGTGAGGCCATCAAGAAGGTCTGGAGGATTACATGGGTTGCATCAAAAATGCAAAACTCCTCAGTTTTGTTTTTAAACACAAAGTTCTCAATGTACATTTACCAGGATTTGTTGAAATCTAGATATCTCCATGTTATGAGGTACTTGTGTTATATTATTCTTGTTGCAGAATTTTAATTCTTGAAAAAGATCATAATGTGCTTCACAAAATCAAATTAAAACGATTAGAGAACAGGAAATTAAAGTAGTGCCCCATGATGTGCCCCATAACATTCATTTGAAAGGTCATTCCTTAGGACTCCTTCAGCTAGCAACATACAGTGCATACAAGTTAGAAAGTTAAGAAACGGTCCAGATAAGAACAATAGCAACAACGGCAACGAACATGTTGGAATTAAAGGTACTAACTTTTCTATTGTCTGTTCTTACTTCTGATTGGCTTAAACAGCAAAAGTTAACAAAACTTCATAAAGCGGTACATATATTCATCCTTACTTTCCAACCATCTTCCATATAACAAAATCTGGTCTCAGTTTGAATAACAAAGAAATCCTATGTGGGGAACATGTAAAATCGTAAACTTTTGTTTTCAACTCTTGTGATTGGTCAAAATCTTTTAACAGAAAAAAACACCCTTTCAAAGTGGAGTGTAAAGCATTTTATTGCGTAAATGGCTTTAATGTAGGTTTATGCATTCTCTGTGTAAAAATGAGAACATTCCTATGTGGGGAAAGCACCGTTGCCGCATAACAAAAGAAATTGCTATTCCCCTTACCCCGATCGTTACTTAAAATACACTGAGACAAAAAAGAGCATTGCAAAAAAGGCACTTAAAGATGCATGAATTCAAGGGCTTCCCATTCCATTAAAAAAGGAAAGCCTTGAAAATTTTTCAAAGTGTTCTTTTTTGCCTTCACAATATCAAAGTGGAACACAGTTTTATGTATAAAACTTCTAAACAATTACTGTACTGGGCCCAGTTGTTCGAAGGCCGATTAGTGCTAACCCAGGGTAAAATTTTAACCCAGGTTTCGTTTCTTATTGTTCAAAAGCATTTTTCAGGATAATATTCTCATTCTTTTTAGAGCATCAAATCATCCAATTGTGAATAAAAAGAATAAAAAACTGAATTTGCTTTTTAGGCTTTCATATCTGAATATTTGAAACTTTCCACTAACGCTGGGTTATCTTAACCCAGCTTTGAACAACCCGGCCCTGGATTTTAAGTTACGACTACAATAAAAAACAAAACTGAAGTAGTGGGCTGAGAAAACCATGCAAATGTGAGACAATGGTTAAAAAAGCATGTTAATCCAATCCTTCCCCTGTGTGTGTGCTAATTGTATACATACTTCCCTGACATAAAGAACACAATGACTCACAGTACTTGAAGTACTAGGCACTCTAATCAATAAATAATAACGATATGATATTTTTTAAATTTCTCTGTTTAAGTTATGATCATCAGCCATTGTCTTTTTGCTGAATTAGCTACAATAAATAGGATAAAATTGGATAAGCTACAGGTTATTATGAAATATTTTATTTAATATGTTCCCAAGACGCATAAATTGCACACAGTACATAACAATATATTTCTAAGATACTATTAAAATAAAGCTGACATGGCTCTATCACATATAAACATTTCATGGCTCTTGGGTTTCGCAGTGAACATTAAACTGCTGCAATATTTCCAGGGGAAGTTTTCATTTTTTTTAAGGAGTATATAATAATTAAAATAAATAATTTTTTTAAAGACCACAGGTTTTCTATCCTCACTAGATTGAAGCAGTACTAGCTTACAGATAGTTGTGCTTTATGAAGTGTGGAACCAGTGTAATGTTTCACTGCAGCCTTGCCTTAATTATACTACTACAAGAGAAATTTCTGCAATTTGATTGGCTTAGAGCAGTGGTATTTCAGCTCATTTGAAATACCTACAAGTGAAAATTAGAAACCTTTTGTGGGTGGTGGGGGGTGGCTGGAACATCCTATTTCCCATAGCCTGCACAGCAGTTGTTTGCTTTCCAAAGTGCATAAAGCGTAAGAAACAGAAGAAAAGGGTAGAAGATGAAGAGACAAAAAAGCCGACCCGTGAGCCCATACATTTTGTTAAATGAACACGATCTAAAGAGCACACCAATAGGGAAACATTGCTGTGCAAGCGATAAACTATTGCCATGCAGGCTATTCAGTTAAATTCTTGTAACTGTTTGTTCAAGTTGCAACTCTTTCAGTCACCAGGTGCGAGATTTTTCCAGATTCAGGTCAATGTGCAAGTTTACTAAAGTAATAATAATGGTTGGACCCTCAAATCTGTTCTTGTTGCAGCCCAATGGTCCCATCAACCCTACCTGAATTCTAAAGACATGACAGATGCTTCAAGGGAACAAAGCTGAAATGTGACATGCTGGAACTTAAAACCTGTTAACTCGAAAGGACTATTTTATTGTCGCGGAAGTGAATTACTCTTTCTGTCAACTTCTCCAGCAGCAGTACTGTTTCTTGCACTTTCAGAGCTCTGGCTTTTGCTGTCTTTGGTTTTAAACTCAAGCTCAACATAAGCAGGCTTGTTTTGTGGTTTGTTGATTCTAGGTGGGACTTTAGGTGACCGAGACACATCACTCTTATTACGAGGTCGGTTCTCTCCAAAGTTCAACTCAAGATAATTTAGTGTGTCCTCTTTGCTCCTTGGTGAGGCTCCAGCATCCAATATTGGGTCTGGCAGAACTGATGGTAGTGAATGTCTTTTCTGCTGAGGCTTTGCATCAGAATGTTTTTTGTCCCTGCCAATGCTCCCGTTTTTGGACACACTCTTATCGTCATCATCATCATCATCATCATCATCATCACCTTTTGCTTTCAATGAATCCAAGTCTATTTCAGCATATTCGGTGTGCCCACCTACTTGGCCTGTGTCACAGTAACGGTAATCTGAGGATGGTTTGACTGTGCATGTAACTATCTCTGGGCTTCCTTTGATTATTTCACTGATCTCAGATACAGAACGTCCTCCAATCTCAATGCCATTGATGTCAAGAATCTGATCTCCTGTTTAATTACAGAGGCAATAATTATTGTAAGTTAAAATCACAAACTTCTAGCAGTCTTAGAGAGACTAATTTTAACCCCAGCCTTAAAGATTTTCACAGGCAGCCATCATGCAGTTACACGTTCATGCAGTGGGATCCCTGTTAAACCTTTCACCCCTGAGAATGACCAGAGTAATTAGTCTCGCTTGCATAAGCAGCGAGATCCATAATCTGCAACCCGTTTTTCTTTGTATTTATGATACAAAAGGGGGATCATTGTGCTAGGCATTCCAAGCAGAGACTGTGGAAACTGGGAATAATAATTGTTGTGTAACCGAAGTCATGCATGTTTTGCGAAGAAAGCTTAGGAAAGATTAAATTTAGAACTTTCCGAAACATGTCGGTCCACAAATTCTATTGCTTGAGGGCGCTGACTACTTTGGAACAAGTGAACACTACTGATCATGAGTGGTTGAAAAAAAGAAAAAAAAAGAGAATCTTTTTTAGCCAAACTGGGATGGTCAGTGTTGTAAACTTTCATTGTATGCAAATGAGTCTTGTCATGAGCATGCGGTTTATTTCCGGCGATGATTGAAATTACGTGCCATGTAAATCACTTTTTTTAAAATTTCTGGCAATGATGTAATTTCTCTGGAATCGAGGCCCTTGAATTTTTGTGTATTTATACACACATATAGCCTGTAACCACAGACATATTTCCGGTCGTCGCTAACACGTGTACTAAATCAATTCAGAAACAAATAAAAAGTGAATATCCTGAAGAATACTCGACGTTGAAAAAGTAGGAAGCAAAAATCCTTTAGCAAGTAAATGCTGTTTCGTGTAGAATTAATTGCCTCCTCATTTCTCGATCTAAAATCTCCAAGCAAACGAGACTGAACGCTTGTGCTGTAAGAGCGTTCTTATTTCTCCTTATTTTAACACTTGTTGCAACAGTACAATCTTGGAGATATTAGCTATTGTAGCTAACACCTCTTAGAGAAATTAGTTGTTTTAACTAATTTAAAAAAATTTAACTATAGTTTTTACTATATTTACTCTAAGATGATGCCGTTGATCAGTGAAATATCAGATTTTAATCTTAATTTTATTATTATTTTTAGTTATAGCAGTTAAAGGCCTCACTTGAACATTTTTTAAACCTACAATTTCAAGAGAAATAAAGGTTTTGTGTGTACATATGTATGTAATGTGTAAGCAATAAAATATTATATTTAAAGGTTGTCAGAAAAGGGAAATGATCAATATTTGTTTGGAGTAAATTCTCATCAGTATCATAGCCAAAAGAATGAAGATCTGTGAAGAAAATATATGCATGCATACTCATATCAGCATCAAAGGGGTTAATGTCCTCAAAATGTTGGTCATATTAAAAGGATTTGTTACATCATGGGCCTGGGTATAGCACCACAAACCTGAGCCTTGGGATGACAATCATGACATATTTTATTCTGATAAACATTTGCAAAAACCTCTTTAATTACCAGCCAAAAAACGAAACTAACAAAACAGTCCAAAAGTTGCCTCAAACTGTTTAATAGTCAAACTGAAAACTAAAGCTGTTGATGATTCATGTGTATGATCAAATGGTAACTAAACCTCAGCTCAGTGAAAGTAATAATTTCACAAAATTCTGAGTCAAAATTCTACTAATTTCCTGCACCTTTGGGCCAGGGAAATTAGTTAATCTTATTTCTTGAGTGTACCATTTTCAAACTTTGCTGACAATTGCAATCATGAGTTTTTGGCTTGTTTATTGTTTATACTGAGAAAAGTTTAAAGCACGCAATTTCAAGTTCACAACTTTCTGGTAAAAATTGTTCTGTCTTTACGTGTTTAGATATTTTACAGAGTGAGTGCAGTCTTTTAATGCCCTGATGTCTTCATTTGTAATATTTTTGAAGCTGGAGACCATCATTAGCTGACTGTCAGGTAAGATACATGGATACTTTGTCATAGCAATTTTGCAACTTCACATGTGAAAAATTTTATGAATGAACTCACATTGCTAAAATTTTCCGCTCAAGTTAAGAAGTAACTTGTAACCTATGATGTTAACAGGCAACACATAAGCAGTTCTGATGCTGTTGGTGAAAGTAATGATGCAGCCAATTTTCAGATCTTTTTTCCAAAAGGAATTTAGTGAAAGCGGTGAGCAGGTGTTTTCTCTGTAAGTTATGCAAAAAAATATACAAAAATTTTAAGCTGTTATATCACTATGAAAGTTAACAAAATTGGTTAAGTTAAAACAGAGTAGTAAGTTTTAAGCATCAAAATATTTACATTACTGTGCCTTTCAGTGTTGGTAAAAAATATTGATATTGTAAAAGTGCCAAAAATTTAAATATCTTAATATCTGTTAAAATTATGCTTCACATTTATAAACAACTTTTATAACACCACTGCATTTATTAAAAAATAAGCAAAATAAAAACCTTAACATTTTAGCAATTTAATCCACTATACTGGGTTATGCATCTTTTTTTTCAATATAATATTACTTAATCCTATAAAAAATTAGTATACATTTTTGATTGGTGAGTTAGAGGTTAGATTATAAGCAAATAATTTATAACATATATCCTCTATGGAGCCAACAAGGGGGCCTATTTTATTTCAAGCACATTTGAAGGGGGGGGGGGGACTTAAACGGGGGCTTATTTGAGCAAGGGGGAGGGGACTTATTTAATTTACTGAAACGGCGTACCACATTGCTTTAATTTCCAAACAACTAAAAAACTGGTATCGATTCTCCACAAAGAGCTAGGACGCAAATTAGAAAAGGTCAAGCACATGACAATGGAGGTATTGCAGGTGAGGACCAAAACAAATTTCAACTTCCAGCATGTGAATAAATCATACCAGATCATTGCATCTTTTGACAATAATTATTGGGTTATGATGAATAAGCCCATGTTCATAGCTTTTCTGGGGACAGGGAACTTATAACTTTCCCCCCCGAAAAGGGGGTTTTGGGGGCTAGAGAGGGGGGCTAAATAGGGGACTTCTGGTGGTTGAATTTTTTGGAGAAAACTATCAAATAAGAAAAGAAATAATAATAACATAGAATTTGACTAATACTTTACACCGTGTAATGAGAATACTATTACCCTCTTTCAAAACAAGACTAGCCGTCTTATTTCAATGGAGATTACGGCAAGCTTTAAAAAGTAAATATTATAATATGTATGAAATATAACAAAGGAAGAAGTTGTAATAGTACTAATAAATTAAAAAATACGACTTCACACGGATTCACTTAAAGACCATGTAATACTGTGAGTCTGGAAATCAATAAAGCGAACATTTGCGTGTTTACAGCATATCCGTATTTGCATATGAAAATTACCACAAATAGTGGGTGATTTTAGGTTTGAATGGCATGAAAATTTGACAATTATTAGACACAACAAAATGAACAATGGGGCAGATACGTGCATTTCAAAATGCGCTTGTTCAAAGCGATAAAATCAAGTTAAGGCTTATTAAAATGGCCCAAAATTTGACTTCGAAATATGGAAGATGGTTTACCACTAGAATAGACCTTAGCCTACAATTTTTCTTTTAAATAGCCCGCAAACATGAACACCTGTGTGAACTTTAGATGCGTAAAATGACATAAGCTTCCACCTTTTGTTTAAGGGACTTATTGGTTCTTTTATGCTTCTTAGACTTCCAAGCCATTAGCTGTTTTTCCGTCGATGAATCATAAGCCACATTAGAATTGAAATTTTACATAGAATGGACACCTTCTAATTAATTACATGTCGAAAAGTCCGCCCACACTAAAAGATGTCAGATGTTTTCAGGATAAACAGAGCGATATGAAATAACACCAGATTAAAATGAGGTGAAACAAATGCTGTTCTAATTTCTGAGTTGTCAAGATGCATGATAAGAAATAGAAAATACTTTGCAAATTAAAAATAACAAGCTATACCTGGTCTCAGTATTCCAGATGTAGAAACTGGGCCGTCTTCTAGGATTCTATTCACAAATATGACGCCACCAACATTTTTAATTGTGCACCCCAACCCTTGTCCTTTCTCTCTAGGAATTGTGATACGCTTTAATCCACCGGTTAACTTGATGCTCTTTCGCCTGATTGGATCAGTTTCTTCTTCCTTTAACTCACTCTCCTTTCCTGCTTGAATAGATCGAATCCACAGCTCTCTATCTAACTCAGAACTGCAGCAGAAGCTGAAGAAAGGCTTCCCTTCCACGATCAAATTAAAACAATGTTTTCGTTTCTTGGTTTCAAACTTCTCAATCGCTTCTATGTCAACCAAGAATATCCGACCATCTGCTGTTCTCCCACGTTTCTCATCTTCTTCTTTCTTGAAAATACAAAGCAACTGCCTGTTGAGCACCACGAACCTGGTTCGCCATTGCTTCAGGAGACTGGTTTTCTTGTGAAGAAACCCTTCTCTGAGAACTCTTCTGTTGGTCTTCATGTTGGCTTGTCCTGCCATGGTACTCTTCCGCGACGCTATTTATTTAATCCAAACCCAGCAATGTAACGTCAAGAATGCAGCCCATTTTGGAAATCATACTCCGGAACGGATCATTTACGCGACGGAATCTTCAGGACAAAATATTTTGGAGTGACTCAACATTCACGCTAGTAACAAAGTGATGTGGCTGCCAGGCGGCGAAAGAGCAATATTTATCCTACGCACTTTTAAACATATACGGAAGTTAATGACCATCTATGCTCATTTCACTTCCGTTTAAGATTAGATACGGCTTCCTCTGTTGTCCGTTGTTAGAAGGTCGAAACAAATTAGACTTTGATATTATATTTTCCCAGCAAAACAGCGTCAAAGATCACACGCCTCGCTGCTCCTGTTCCTGTCGTAGGAAAACCACATTTCCGTTCGACGATTTACAACCATAAAAGGAAGGAAAACCACGTGATCAATAAACTGAATAAGAGCCGAAGCAACGTCACTTTAATTTTTCAGGCAATATTCGTCACATTTTGTACTCAAGTGCATAAATTCTTTCACGAATGACTTGTACTTTCGATCATTTCGTATTCCAAACAAATAATAAACATGTACTAATGTTCTTGGTCCGATATAGTTATGAGACCTCATCTCCTAATATAGCTGTTGATTCAACCTATTAAAAATTTTTTTGCAATAATGTTACTTTTAAAAATACTTTTCTTGAAAAAGATTCTTAGCCTTGCTCAGCTTGTTTTTTTTCCTTAAAAATTACGGTGTAATTTCATCTCTTTTTTGTCCTAGGAAAAATTTTAGGGAATGTCACTTAAAATATTTCCACTCACAAATAATTATCCTTAGACACAGGGTTAATTTTAGCAGTATTGTGTAGATGACAACATACATTCTTTTTAATTCACTGTAATCATGTAATAAAATTGTTTTAGACTAATGCCATTATTTCTCATAGTATCGTTTTTGGCCTGGACCTGTGTGTCAGTTGTAAATGTCATGCATAATTACAATGGGATACACAGGAAGAAGAAATGATCAGAACAAGAAAGTAAAACATTAATAATAATCAGGCATCCTCTTCAAGAAAAATCCTTTCAAAGAGAAATTTAGAGCTGGTTTAATCTAAGCTTATTTTTTCAATGAAACCACCCAGCCTTGAATATATCTGTTGTTTTATTTTTTCACAAAGACCACCCATCTTTGAGCTTAAACTTGCTTCAGTGTGGGAGAGGTCTTGCCTTGGACTGCTGCCATGTTGTCTACAAAATAGACTGAGTGAACTTCCTAGTTTTGCTACCTCCGCATTGATTTAGGGAATAGTGAGAAGTGATCATAGTCTATACGTTTCATTGTAATACTCATAATTTAGCAGACAACACTGCAAAAGATCATTGTTTATTCTGAGGTCACATTTAGATGTGAACGTTTCATCCCTAGTCAAAGAAAAACTAATAAATTATTTGCTCACTATGGGAAACTAGCCAAGTTTTTTCCTACACAAGGAAGAACTTGTCGATTTCTCCTTGCCAAAGAAAACTAACTTATATCCAATCTGAAATTTGACAGTACATTGCAGGAATAAAGATTTAAACAAGGTCTACTTTCCTCACTGGTTGACATTACAAGAACATTATTACCAAAACTCTTCACTTTCACTCTTAATAGCTAGTGTCCATTAAAAAACTGACAAAAAGCCAGTATATTTCGCCTGTAAACAACTGAAGCAGTGCATGGACTAAGGCCCTAACCATGTGACTCTGATCTAATGTAAAACCCTCCATGTTATTCTCAATCAAATAAAATTGGAAGGAGAATTAGGAAATTTATTGGGACACTAATTTTTTTTAGGCTCTATCCAGGCACTATTTTGAGTACACGGTGGAGAAGCATGGGGCCCCACACACAAAATGGGAGCAATGAAAGTCTCAAGGGAATTATCGCAAGTGTGCCTGTACATATCATTATAATGCAGTCAACTCTTATTAAGATGAACACCTCACCGAATTGGATGCCTACATGTACAGTGTAGAGTTGGTTCTCTGCTCTTCTTTACCCCTTTTCGCTGACTAGCTATGACAGACAATCATCTCTCCAAGACAGACACCTAGTGCTACATGTAGTTCCAAAGCTGTCCATCTTAGAAAGAGTCGACTGTTAGCACACTCCTTAAGCAGTCAGTCTTAGTAAAAACTCTAGAAGAAAAAGTGTGACGAGAAATGCGATTCCCTTCCTATCAATGAAAATTATCCCTTAAAATATTTTTTGCTTTGATGAACTTCCCGCATTCCACATGGGACAATAAGGACAAGAACCAGCTGAGTTACAATGTAGGTTAGGGGTCCTTCCTTCTGTCAGAGTTCAGCCTTGATTACTTGTTACCAGCATCAACTTATACTGGTCCAAATATTATTTTCCTCAATAATTCTGTGAAAAACTCTTCTCAGACCGGTTTTATTTCTTTTAGGAGTAGCACTGAGCTACCAGGAGATCAGATTGGGAAACCAAAATGATAATATTATTAGCCAAGCCAGTCTGAAATAAAATTATTTTTTCACAACTGATCAATCTTATGCACAAAGATGAAAGAACTATGTCCTCTGTGGAGATTGATGAGAAGCCCTACCATTTTCATAGTCAACTGACAGAACCATACGTACATGTATAACTGAGTCATCCATGAAGTATAAGTTCATGCCAGTCTCATGTAACCAGGACCTTACTGACTAGTAGCTAAAGACAAAGCTTTGATTTGTCTCATGTTGAGAGTTAGCTAAGTAAAAATAAAAATAAGATTGACATCCTTCTTCACAGCAGCAGATACTGAATAGGAAACTGAGGCATTGTCCTTTCACAGAAACGAACCATTACTTTAACAGGCAAGCATGGCAAGGGACGGTACTAAAATATTCACCATTAAAGAAAAAACAATTTGCGGTCTTCAAGAAACATTTATTTCACATTCTTTACAGCATTTTATGACGATTGTGGTTGGGACTGCTGTTCGGAGGGCATAGACCGAATGATATCTGAGTCACCAGGATCTGTGATACTAAGGACGGCCACACGGAAGTACTTGCCACAAGCTGTACCCAGTTCAATGTTGTTGCCGGTGTAATGATGAACTCCAGTCTTTGCCAACATGGCATAGTACTCAATCTCACTTTTCCTGCAAAATAAATACAGAATTATTAACCTCAAAACTTTGGAAACCTCAAATGCAAGCAGGATATTAATCAAAAACATTTGAGCTAATTATTTTCCTTCTTTGTGATACAAGTAATCACGGATCTTTTCAAACATGATGGAAGAAGAATGTGCATTAGCTTAATAGCGACAAAGTTGAGGAATGATATGGGTGGAAGACATGGGCTGAAATAAATATACTGACTATATTGCTATAGACAAAAAGAATTTGAGTATGGTTACTTAATTAGAATTTTTAAACAAAAGTTGAAAAATGGCAATGAGGACAGTTGTTTTTGTTATTTTTCAGAACATAGTAATGACACAGTACCCAGTGTTCTCCCTAACTTTTGGCTCAGCAGGTAAGGGACCATTTTTGACCAGTAAGGCTAAAAATATGTGGCAGAGGTGCACTCTCCTGGCGGGGCGAGGGAGCTTTGCGTTTATGAAGGCTGTTTATGAGCATCTTGTCAATCAATTGACCGAAAAGTATTTCAAACACCTCAAAACAAAGAATTCATGAATGAAGGCTGCCTTTGCCGCTTATTGAGTAACACAAGTTGCGGAAGTCGCAAACTTTTCCTGCTGGTCAAGAAAGTCTAGAATTGGGACAGAGGCCCATGAAAAAATTGTTAGCCTCCAGTGCTTTGAAAGGTACCATTCAGCATCTAAATAAAGTAATCAGAGAGAAGAGCTGTGTATACTTTTTGATTTTCCGTATTTACTTCCTTTTCTTGTGAGGATCGGCTTGGATCACAACTTGTGTATTTTTTTAAACAACTTACATGTCTTTAATTTTAGTAACACCTCATTTGTTGAGGAGGTAAGAAGTGTTTCTTCAAGCGGTAAATTTTATTGGTAGCCGCCTGGTAAGGAGAACAATGAGTACCAAAATGATCGTTACTGTGAAATCCTAGGGCTTGTATTCATGGAAATCATTCTCACAAGACTTGTGAACTAAGGTAAAAATCAAAAGACTTTATTTCCCCAAAGGAAGGCCAGAAGCTCCAATTTTATTACCATTCAAACATAAGACCAATGAATAATTTAAATGGCTGTTGTTTATTTTGATGTTTTATCTAAAAGGTAACTCTTGAAGATTTCATGATACAGACCATGATTAACAGAACCTACATAAAAATAATAAGGCTGTAACAATGCATCCAATATTAACGCTGCGATAGCGATGGATTGATAGTAAATATGAAACACTGATAACAATCGTGATAGTGTAGCGAACTAACAATAGTTTCGATAGTTTCTAAACTTCTACCATTTTAACTTCTTTGGAAAATAAAGATACTCTTTTTACCCATCTTTGATTCTCAAGGTCTCAATAACAGTAAAAAAGAAACTAAAAACAATCTACTATCCTACTACACCTACATCTAGAATGTTTTAGCATCTTGATTCTTGAACCGCTTTGGGTCTAATGTTAGAGAGGGTTATTATATTATTGCTGAGGTTCATTCAAACTTCAAACATGGCGGCCAATTTTGCATTGTTGCAAACAAAAAGGGGAAGGCTGAAAACTATTGCAATGCTATTGCAATAGTACCTCCACTATCGCAATTTCCGTGTGACCTATTGCAATACAATTGCAATAGTTAAAATTTCCCCAATAGGCGCCCCTAAAAAATAACTATTGGGAAATCTTCATAAGCAGCATTTAGAACTGTGACTGTTTTGATCACCACAGCAAGTAGGAAAAAAATTTGGCAAATAAATTGCAGTGAAACTCACCACTTTGGCGACAATTTTGATGACCAAAAGTTCAAAAAAAAAAATTAAAAAATTCTTAGTGTTTTTGCTTAATCTGTGCTAACATTCTACAATTTGGCTTGAAAGTTTTTGTTCTTTGGGGCAATACTTCTCAAATTTAAGCATTGACTATGTTAATGTTAACAAGGATCATTCAGTGTTTACTGTACTTTCAACCTCAAAAATTGAGTACAAGACATTCTTTATAATGCTCTCACTGAATTTGTTCAAACATAATGAATATCAAGGCAACTATTAGTGATACCAGCTTTTGTAAACAATTCTTGAAAAAAACTGCCAGTGCAGAGGAAATAATAATGACCTAATATCTTAAAGTTGCAATGATAAGTCAAGTGTCAATATATCACTGGTCACGATAGATCTTCATCTTTCTCCATTACAGCCATGATGAATGTTTTCCAATATCTCTGTTAATGGCAACATAATCTAGTTGCACAACCCTTAGCACTCATTATAGAATGTTGTTACAGGTGATAAAGCACTACCTTCCAGTAGTGCTGTGATTATATATTACCAGCTATAAACATTACCTGAGCTGAGGTGTGTTGTTGGCAATGATGACCAGCTTTGCCTTGCCCTGTCGCAGAGTTTTGAGAGTAGATTTAAGTCCAAGTGTATACTTTCCACTCTTCATCACAAGAGCAAGTCGAGAGTTAATACTCTCCATTGCCTTTTTCTGCAAATAAAAGAAATATTGTTAGATGACAGGCCTGTTAGGCTAGTGAGGTGTTACTTTGAGCTGCCTTCCAAACAAGCAACCTTTTGCATTTTAAGAAAAGAACAAGAATGCTTATAATAGCATTTAGTATTGTTTGCTTGGAGATTAGATATAAGAAATGAGGAAGCCATTAATTCTATGTTAAACAGGATTTCCTCACTAAAAGTTTTTCACTCCCTACTTTATTGCCGGTTGAGTACAACAATTTTTCAAGACGTTTACTTTTTATATAGTATTCAACTATTTGTGAGTACGCATGTGTAAATACATGAAAACTAAGGGCCTCAATTCGAGAGAAATTACATAAAAATGCGGTGAACAAGGCGCGTCATTTTAATCATCTTGAAAATAAACCACATGTTCCTCACAAGACTCATTTGTATACAATGAACGTTTACAAAATCTGACCAGTAAGCCTCACCCAGTGCGTCCTGGGTCCCTGTTGCATAAAAATCCCCAGACACAGAATAATTAATGGCACGCGTCCCGTAGGACGCAAAGATTGATTGATCGATCTGAATATGTGCATTTGTAGAAACATCTGGCTAGTTTGTGCTATCTTTGTGGCAGTTATTATGGCTGTTGTTTAGCCTCTGTTGTGCTTAAAAATAGAAGGACTATATTTTAATTTCAATACACTGTAATTCAGAGTTTTGGAGTCTGTTTTCAAATTAACTTTCTGGTTATATAAAGGCCCAAGCATTTTCAATTTCAAACTTGCTGTTTTTTGACTGGGACTCATGATTTTTCACAAGATGAGTCCCAGAATGCACCATAACTATTCCTAACAAAATCACTGCTCACCATCAGGAGTCTCACAGCTAAAGCAAGCAAGACTAAATAATTATTGTGTGGTTCCAGAAAATATCCAACACCTAAATTACACTCGCTTAAACAACTTAGCAAACGATAGCAAAAAACCCAGAAACTTAAACGGTTCCTTTCTGGCTGTTTATTTGTCTACACATTTTGTCAGTTTCTTCAGGTTGATTCGTTTTTAAGGACCGAAAACTTCACTGACACATGCCAATGTGCTATTCGTGAACGTCATCATGATTGCAGAAGTAATTTTACCGGGCCTTCTGATGGTCGAGTAAGAAATGGGAATGAAAGTTCTCTCGTCTCATCGCATTTTTTGTGAGTTACTACCCCAATAAACACTAATAAAACATGAAACCTATCAAAAATGTGTTTCCTACATTTGAAGGTAGCAAAATGGGATACTCAGTAAATGAAAGTGACAGCACTTAAATGTTGGTCGGAAGAAAATGAGACGAAACGGGAAGTCTGGGGACAAGACTCCAGTTATATCCGCCACTTTAGACTGTTTTGGCTTCGTTCCAAAGACACATCGTTCTTCTGGAGATTATAGTGCTAGATAACTCAAAGAAAAACAGAAACATTAAAGCTAATGATGTTAACCTCATCTCAATTGCCAGGAGTACTGACTTTTGTTTCAAAAAACATACGTAGGTTTGTTTTTGTGCTTCAGATCAATCATATGTTGCTTTCAATGTTTTGTACATGGTTTGCTACCCTTTGGAAAAGTACTTTCCCATGACCCCCACCCCCCACCTCTTGGAAATTACCACCTTTGAACCCCCAACCCCTCGGAATTTCCAATGATCTTCCGTGGGGGGTGGGGGGGGGGGGAAGGATAGTTTCTGGAACCACACAATTGTTAAAAATAGTTATGGGCTACCCAAAGTCTGAGTAGGTAGGGGCTGAGTTACCTCCTCAGTGATCTAAAGTTAAAGCAAAAAATTATCTTGCTCTTAAAGCAAACTGAATTCCTTATTTCCATTCAATAAATATAAAAACAATTACAGCAGTAGACAAACTTCTTTCTAAAGGTAACATGAAAACATGTAAACTATTACAGTGAATGATAAAAATCATTGGGCTATCTGTCAACAGATTAAACTGCTATAATCTAACTACTCCATTAAACCATATTTAACAATAAATCATCTACAGACATCATCAAAAGGACATAGATGGTCTGTTTTTAATTCGAAACTGTTAATATTTTTGGTTGTAAATTCAGCAACAAACACACGTGTGAACGTCGAACTGCATACCTGTTTTTTTGAGGAAACCATTTTTACTGTTTGACCGCCTGTGATCAAGATAAAAATATCTTAGTAACAATTCCAACTGGAGTACAAAAGGAATGGATTAAAATCTAAGCTTCAAGCGGTTTAGTTCAGTAGTTATACCTAGAAAACTTTCGTATTTCACCAGGAAAAGCGTTCAAGGCAGCCACGAGAGATGGAAGAGAACGAACTACCCACAATTCCTTGTTCTTATACCCCGTATGTAGTGTCAGTACGCAAGCGCTAAATTTTGCGCGAAATTTCAAAATGGCGCCTTCCTTGAAACAAGTTTATTCTGGACAGTTATCCTCTTGATTATGACTCAGTCGATTGTTGTTCAAGGTAATTTATTGATATATTTTAAAGACAAGTGGCTCAATATAGCTATACATAATAAATTTTTAATCATTCATTTTCTTTCTTTGTGCTCTCCGTTTTACAGTGGGACAATGCGGAAACCAAGTAAGATGAATTATAATTTAAGCTTAACTTAATTTATCACTTGTGAGCGTGTTATTAGTCTTGATGCTGAGATTGCGCGATAAAATTTTTAAAAGAAGGCATGAAAAAAAGTAAGAACGTAAACGTTATCTTTTGAAATGTTAGTTAATTCGAACAGCACACCCTGGCATTTGACTGAAAAAGATTGGACCAATTCCCCATTATTTTGGCAGTTAAGACAGTCAAGTACAAGATATATCACCAGAAGAGAGACCAGATGCATGAAGAGATGAAAAATCATGCCATCTGTTTAGGAGGACAGAATAAAATATTGACTGAAAAGATCACTTTGGTAATTAAAGTTCCAAATAGTTTTTTACCATAACTAAGTGATTTCTCACATGCTGATTGGTTGAGAGGTAGAGAGGTATGTTCGATAAGAGTACAAACCATGGAAATGAGGTAATGGTGGTGCAATTTTTCTCTTTTTCGCATGCGCGATTCTCCAAGAAACTGAAAATCGATGTCAAAACTTGCTGTGTTATTGTAAACAACAAATTTATCAACACAGGGTGTTCATTAGGCATTGGAGATCAAATAATAATTATTCTCCATTTACTATGAAAATTTCTTCGGATAACGTTTGGTAACCTGTGACTATTTTTTATTCAGATGAGGAGTCTCTTTGAAAATATTCCCTTGTAATATTACACCTTTCTCCCGCTACTAGAATTATTAATGAAAACCCTGTCAACAACAATTTTCCATGGTCTGTGTTCTTATTGAACATAGAAATGACCATGCAGTGAAATCATTTGCCTGCAGCTTGTGGTTCTACTTGAGTTTTGAACATTTTGATGTCGTTTATATGGTTGATAAGAGTACAGACCATGGAAAATTGTTGTCCATTTCTTAATTGTTTTAAACTGAGACTAAATTTTACCTGTAACACTTATGGAGTTGATTGTATCAATTACCTGGGTTAAATCTATTCTCAGGTTCAAGCTAGGTTAACAGGATGAGAACCCTAGCCAAACCCTTATTCCAGCTGGTGGATACTGGTTTGACTTGGGAACAGATTTTATATATACTGGTAATTTTAATTAAACTCATCACCAATAGATGACCTTGGGCGCTGGTGCCTACAGAGTTGGTGGAGCCAGGCAATGCTCTAGTATGAGGCGGAGGTATCCATGGCAACCCTGCGAGCGGCCCCCACCCGGCACTGTCACACGGAACAATTCAGTGGAATACTTACTGACCAATACTTACCTGGCCTTTCCCTCAAGAGGGAGGGAGGGATGGGAAAAACCAAAGCACAAAATGACACACAAACAACAAGCTATTGCAAAAACAATCTGCAAAGAACTGCAAGCAAGCAACTGTGTATACAAGTCACGAGGTGCTGCTGCTAGAGGCATTAGGCCACCCCCAGTATGGCTGGAAAAACTGGTGACCAGCATTGCTTTAAGGTTAACTTTGCCTCAATTACATTTAGCCACATTATGCCAAGGGGCAAGAGATGGGTATTTAAACAGATGTTAGCTTTGTGGATCTCTGATTATTTTCTACCTCAAACAGATTGGATGTAGATTTTGGGACTTGGCTTTAAGAGAGCATGCAAGCACTAACAAGGTAACAAAGCAACAAGCATCCATGACCGTAATCAGTATTATAAATCTACATCAGAATCTAGAGGGATGGGGACCATTCACTGATTCAAACACACTGTCTGTTTGCAAAATAATTTATATTTTTATGGGACTTCAACAGATTGT